>NC_083406.1:65312587-65615617 GCF_020745735.1 Hemiscyllium ocellatum | reverse complement strand
ATTGTTTTTGTCTGTTCCTTTCCAAAGCTTATAAAATAGTAATTACTGCTCCTAGAATTGGAGGAAATCAGCTACAACACTAAAAATACCTCAAAAAAGGAGCAGCTCTTACAGCCACAATTTCTTTTTACTATCCTCCATCTTGGATTACCCAGAATCCTTCTTTACATGTTGCATCCTGTAAGGACTCCATTTCATCCGACCAATTTCTCCATTGCACCTGTTCTAATGATACAATTTCCCATATCAATACTTTTACTTTACTTCTACTTCTCCACTAAGGATACCTTTCTTATTTCCGTCAGTGCAGGGCCTTCCAAAATATCTATTCCATTTCCTGCACTTATGCTCTCACACATTTCCCACCATTGCAAGTATATTCTGCAGATTATTCTCCACTATTTTTGCATCCTCCATCACCACCAGAGGTAACTTGCCTTACACCCAGTCAGTGCCAATAATCCCTCTACTAACTGTAAAATCCTGTCAATAACACATTGGCTCAACAGGAAGAAGGGTCACAGAACCCAAAACATTTTCTTAGCTTTCTCTCCACAGATGCTGTCAGACCAGCTGAGTATCAGGCAATTTCTGTTTTTATTTTGGATTTCTAGCACTCACATTTCTTTCTTTTTTTTAACCAGTTTATCTATGTTTTTGGTGTATTTTTCTGGTTGAGAGAGGAATGAGTTCTTATAGAAGAGAAGAATTGCACTTTGTCACAAAATCTAGCACTGATTGTTTTCCATAAACTTGAACAGTAAAGCTCCTGTGTAATGCCTCATCTAAAATATGGAGCAATCAATACTGTTTAAATGTGATGTGGGTTTCTGCCTTGACCAACCATTATTCAGTGAGAACCAAACTGCTATCAAGTTGAGAGTAAAAATATTCTCCAATCTCCCTGAAAATTCCCTACCAATTTTCAAAAAGGTGTACCTAATTATTGATCTCTCTGCTAACTAAAATAATCCTTCCCAAACAATTATTTCTTTGCCAAGATTAGAGTGGTGCTGGAAAAGCACAGCAGGTCAGGCAGCATCCGAGGAGCAGGAAAATCAATGATTTTGGCAAAAGCCTGAAAATTCCTGATGCCTGACCTGCTGTGCTTTTCCAGCACTACCCTAATCTTGATTCTAATCTCCAGCATCTGCAGTACCCACTTCTGCCAAATTCTTTCTTTGTGCTAATATTTTTATACATTGGGTGGCACGGTAGCAAAGTGGTTAGCACTGCTACCTCACAGCGCCAGAGACCCGGGTTCAATTCCCCCCTCAGGCAACTGTCTGTGTGGAGTTTGCACATTCTCCCCGTGTCTGTGTGGATTTCCTCCGGGTGCTCCGGTTTCCTACCACAGTCCAAAAATGTGCAGGTTAGCTGAATTAGCCATGCTAAATTGCCCATAGGTGTAGGGGAATGGGTCTGGATGGGTTGCTCTTCGGAGGGTCGATGTGGACTTGTTGGGCCTAAGGGCCTGTTTCCACACTGTAGGTAACCTAATCTCAATTAAATCTCCCTTCAGTTTTCTAAATTGTCCAAAGACAAAACTTTAGCTTATCCACTCTTTCCACATCACGAAGATATCACTGCTTTGTCAAGATAATGGTACATGCTCAGTTTGGGTGGCACCATAGCCATTTGGTTTCTGAGATCATTACAGCCTTCATCCAAATATAGAGAGAAGAGCTGAACCCAAGAAGAGAGGTAAGTATGTTTGTCTTGGACATTAAGGCGGCATTTGATCAAATAAGACACCAAGGATCCCAAGCAAAAAACTATAATCAGTCAGAATCAGAGAGATATCTCCCAACTTTGTGGAGTCTTACTTAACTTAAAAGGAAGATGGTGTAGCTCTCAAAGGTCAATCATCTCAGTTCCAAGACATCTCTGCATGAGTTCATCAGGGCTATGGCAAAAGCTCCAAACATCACCATCTACTCATCAATGATATTCCCTTCACTAAAAGATCAGAACTGAGATGTTCACTGATTATTACAAATGTTCAGTGCTATTTCCAACTCCTTATATATTAAAATATACCATGCAAATATGCAACAAGTGCTAGATAATGTTCAGACTTGATTTCGAATGGCAAATAACATTCCTCACACACATGGTTAGCACTGCTGCCTCACAGCGCCAGAGACCCAGGTTCAATTCCTGCCTCAGGCGACTGACTGTGTGGAGTTTACACATTCTCCCCGTGTCTGCGTGGGTTTCCTACAGGGGCTCCGGTTTCCTCCCACAGTCCAAAAAATGTGCAGGTTAGGTGAATTGGCCATGCTAAATGCCCATAATGTTAGGTGAAGGGAGGGGAATGGGTCTGGGCGGGTTGTGCTTCGGCGGGTCGGTGTGGACTTGTTGGGCCGAAGGGCCTGTTTCCACACTGTAAGTAATCTAATCTAATTTTTAAAAAGTGTTAAGCAATGACCACCTCCTTCAAGAGAAAACATAACTGTCTCCTGAGAGACTCAAAGGCATCAGCATTTCTGGATCCCTCACAATCGCCATCCTGGAGGTTACTATAGACTAAAAGCTGAACTAGACAAGCATACAAAAAGCTGAAAATGTGTTGCTGGAAAAGCGCAGCATGTCATTTCGGAACACTGATAGGGGAGGGGAGGGAAATATATCTCTGGTGGTGGGGTCCGTTTGGGGAGGTGGCGGAAATGACAACGATGTATATGGAGGTTGGTGGGGTTTTCGGAACGCTGATAGGGGAGGGGAGGGAAATATATCTCTGGTGGTGGGGTCCGTTTGGAGTTTTGGACTTTTCCAAACTGGCTTTTCCAGCAACACATTTTCAGCTCTGATCTCCAGCATTTGCAGTCCTCACTTTCTCCCCAAGCATACAAAGAGTTTGGATACAACAGCAGATATGAGGTGAGTAACTCAATTTCTAACTTCTTAAAGATGTCAACAAGCTATAATCCAGAAGTCAGGAATGTGATGGAATATTCTCAAATTGACTGGATGAGTGCAGCTTTAACAATATTCAAAAAGCTTGACACCACCCAGGACAAAGTTGCCTGCTTGATTGGCACCCGAGGGATGCATAATACAGCTTGGCTGAAAGCTCAGATAATGATTGAACTGTGAAAAGACCATAGCCCCAAGGAAAAACCCTTGCTTTTGTTCCTGGCTCTGGCTCCCTAATCACTTTTGTCAATTTCAGGTTGTTTATTTACATAAAATTAAGAGTTCTTAATACCATTGATACTTTATAGGGACTGGATGATTGAAACATTTATTTTTGTAGTAAAAAGGATTTTTTTAAAGATGCAAAATGATATATGAATGAGCATTTTAAAGCTTTTTTAGACAATATATTGTAACTGTAAATTATTTCTATGCAGTTGTCATGATTGTTTAATTTCAAAGATAATTATTTTTGTATAAAACGCTAATCTCTTTTAACATATAATCCTACAAGGAAGCTGAGTCACATGATTGTCCCCTGTTGATTAACACCAGCCAGAAAGTCAGGCTGATGTGTTATAGAGTCAAAGAGTCATAGAGATGTACAGCACGGAAACAGACCCTTCGGTCCAACCCGTCCATGCCGACCAGATATCCCAACCCAATCTAATCCCTCCAGCCAGCACCCGGCCCATGTCGCTCCAAATCCTTCCTATTCATATATCCATCCAGATGCCTTTTAAATCTCAGCGTAAAACAGAGCCATTTGGAATTTGATTGACCCTCAGATGAAATGGGTTCTCCTCAGGGTGAGAGAACTAAAATTTCTGAGATAGAAAATGACACTGGAAGGACTGTTTCCCAAGGAATTCCAGCAAATTGGCTCTAAATTGTGCAATAGTGTTTTAAAGTTAACATAACAATCATGGTGGGTTTTAACAATATAAAACAGGCTCTGAGACATCACTTCAAAAAATCCCGAGAAATTTAGAGGAAGGACTCTGAGAGAATGTCACCAAAAAAGTGAGAGTTCTCAGCTAAACAGAGCTCATGAGAAAGGACTTTCAGAAATCATCCACAATTTGATAGCAAGAAATCAGACAATCTGCAAGCATTGTAACTGCAGAAAAAGTGAGAAATAAAACAAAAATAGGAAGTGCTGGAAAAACTCAACATCTGTAAAGAGAAAAAGCACAGTTAGTGTTTCATGTCCAGCAACCCTTCTTCAGAATTGAAAGCAGCAGGGAAATAGTGGTGTTTAAACTGATGATGAAGGGTCAGGCTGGTGGACAATGAATAAGGATGACCCTGAGATACGGAAAGAGAAAAGAAAAAAAGAGAGACAAACAAAGGGATTGCTGATGATAAATTGAGAGGCAGATCATGGGGAGTTGCATGTGAACAAAAAGTGTGAACAGTTAAAAATGCGATGGCTGTGCTGGGGAGCAACCTATACAAAGCAGTCATGATTTGGAGATGCCGGTGTTGGGCTGGGTTGTACAAAGTTAAAAATCACACAGCACCAGATTATAGTCCAACAGGTTTAATCGGAAGCACACTAGCTTTCGGAGCGACGCTCCTTCATCAGGTGATAGTGGAGGGCTCGATTGTAACACAGAATTTATAGCAAAAATTTGCAGTGTGATGTAACTGTAATTATACATTAAAAAATTGATTGTCTGTTAAGCCTTTCATCTGTTAGAATGCAGTAATAGTTTCACTTCTTTCATGTGTAAATCACAAGACCCTTTTTTTTAAAGTTGCATTCTCGGGTTAGCTGTTAACAATGGTGATAGCTAGACACATGTTGAAGATGTTAGCCCCCTGTGTTCTCTGTCGATGACCTGATGTTTAGATTGATTCTAATCAAAAAAGTGAGACAACAGTGTTTTATGTAAATTCATGCAGTTTTTGAGCTCAGAGTTCTACATGAATGCATGCAGTTTTTGAGCAAAGTGTAATGTAACTCTGCAAGTACAAATTCACCCCACAAAATATATATGTGCATGTGGGTCTTTGTCTGTGTGTGTGTTTCTGTCTGGGGTGGGGTGTGTGTGTGTGTGTGTGTGTGTGTGTGTGTGTGTGTGTGTGTGTGTGTGTGTGTGTGTGTGTGTGTGTGTGTGTGTGTGTGTCACCTGATGAAGGAGCGCCGCTCCAAAGGCTACTGTGCTTCCAATTAAACCTGTTGGACTATAACCTGGTGTTGTGTGATTTTTAACTTTATACAAAGCAGGACCTTGGGATGTAGGGGAAAATAATAAACGAAGGAGAGGGTATTCACATCCTGAAATTGTTAAATTCAACATTGAGTCCTGAAGGCTGAAAGGTACCTTGGCAAAATATGAGGTGTTGTTCCTCCAGCTTCTGTTGTGCTTTGCTGGAACACTGCAACAGGCCTGAGACAGAAATGTTGGCCAGGGAACACAGTGGGATGCTGACAGACAACTGGAAGCTGGGAATAGTTTTACAGAGAGAACATAGGTATGCCACAAAGTGGTCTGCATTTTCTCACCCCAGTGAAGGGGACACCACATTATAGATAGTGAATACAGTAGATGCGATTGAATGAAGTGCAGATAAATCACTGTTTCACCTGGAACACGTGTCTGTGACCTTGGATAGTGAGGAGGGAAGGGGTAAATGGGGAATTGTTGTAACTTTTGTAATTGCATGGAAAGGTCCTGTGGGGTTGTGAGGATGTGTTGGGAGTGGAGGCAGAGTGGACCAGGATGTCCTGGAAATAATGGTCTATGTGGAATGCTGACAGGGAGGAGAGGGGAATATGTTTTTGGTGGTGGCATCCCCCGGGGAGGTGGAAATGGCATTTTATAGTCCTTTGGATAAAGAAGCAGTTGGGGTGGAAAGTGAGTACCAGGGGACTCGATTGTTGTTGTGAGAGAGGAGGCAACGAGTAAGGACAGGAATTAGGAAATTAGGTTGGACACAGCTGAGAGCCCTGTTGACAACGGTGGCTGGGATTCCTCACTTGAGCAAAAAGGTGGATACTTCTGAGATTTCTCTCCAAAATGTAGCATCCTCAGAACAGATGCAACAAGAGACAAAGAAACTGGGAGAATGGAATAGAGTCCTTACAGGAAGCTGGGTATAAGGATGCATAGTCAAGATAACTGTGGGAATCAGTGGATTTGTAATGGATCAATGTTCAGCTGTGGGTGCATAAGAGAGAGCTGATTCAGCAAGCTATGGCTCTGCATTATGCATATTGCTTGGAAATGTTAGGTGTGCCAACCCCATTACCGATATAATGTTTGTTGCACTTCATTCCAAAAGTATGCATGTGTCCCAAGGGCCCCATTTGAACAGATTAATTCATCTCCCAACACCAACTTTCCAATTTTAACCCTTTCAGACTGGAACTTCACTAAATGGTTTGTTTTGAGCGTGAAAATATATCCTGTACATTTAAGAGAGAGTGAAAGCTGGCAAGGACTGACTGAAAGCACAGAGTGTGCTGATCAATTTAAAATGTAACTTTTGGTGGTGAAACAAATAGCTGGAGCTGTGTTGCCATGGTACAGAACAAAATCAAATTTGGCCAATCAGTTTAACTTGTGCCTCAAGATACCAAAATCAAATCAAATTTGAATTTTAATGTTTGATGACATCAAGCCAATGAGACGGTCCGATGTTTTGGGGTATATAAAATTAGGTATTTTGAACAGTTGGGGAGAATGGCAAAGAGCAGCTAAGCACCAACTAACTGCTAGCAGAACAGCTCTCTGAAAGGTACCTGTTTAAAAGGAAAGTTGTGTAGCAGAAGACTTGAAGAAAAATCTACAGAGGAAAATCCACAAAGGAGAATCGACACAGCTAGCTGGTTGTGTAATGTGATTTTTTTTTGTAAACATTAATCAGGTTTTTTTTTAAATCAGACCAGTACTGTAAAGTGGAAGGTAAAAGATAGCTTTAACAGAAAGGAGTTGTAAATTGTTGTTGCCTAATGTTCTCATTCATACTTAAAGAATAAAATTGTCAATCTTTTCTTTAAATAGTGATATTAGGGATAGTTCTTTGTCACTCAAAATTTAACAGATTACGGTGTGAGGTGAGCTTTCCTGTGCATTTGGTTTAAATTAGCAGAGGGGCTTACCCCATGTTATAATGGATTTAACTGCACAGATGTTTCTTGGCAAACTGTCTAAAAATGACTGGACCATTTTCAGCTGCTTCATTAATGACTTTCCCTTGATCAGAAGTGAGATATTCACCAATGATTGCATGCTTTTCAGTACCAATCACAACTCCTCAAATACAGATGTTATTCATGTCCAAAAGCACCTAGATCTGGACAACATCCAGGGTTTGCAAGTCTGAGATAGATATTGCCAAATAAATCCTAGGAGAACATCTACCCATCGCCCCTTGACATTCAATGGTATTATCATCACTGAATTCCCCACAATCAGCATTCTTGGAGTAACCATTGACAGAAACTGAATTCGAACAGTCATGTAAATAAAATGGCCACAAGATCACATCAGAGGCTAGGAATCCTGCAGCAAGTAACACATCTGCTGACTATCCAAAGTCTGACCACCTATGCATAAGGACACGTCAGGAGTGTGATAGAACACTCCGCAATTGCCTGGATGAATGCAGCTCCAACACCTATCGAGAAGCTTGACACCATCCAGAAGAAAATACCCCACTTGATTGGCACCTTATCCATTAGGATTCACTTCCTCCATCACTGATGCTCATTTGTTACAGTGTTTATCAGTTACAAGATGCACTGCAGAAATTCACCGTCTCTTTAGACAGCACCTTGTGACAGCAACTCATGACCATTTCCATCAAGAAGGAAAAGCAAATATGTGGGAACATCTCCATCCGCAAGTTTTTCTCCAAGCCGCTCATCATCCTAACTTGGAAATATATCATCATTCATCCAGTGCCATGAGGTCAAAATCCTGCAACATCTTCACTCATGGCACTGTGGGTCTACATACAGGAAATGGACTCCAGCCAATCAAGTCAGCAGCTCACTGCCATCTTCTCAAAGGTATCTAGAGAAAAGCACTACTTCCTGGTCCAGGCAGTGATGACCAAGTCCCTTGAATGAGTATTCACAAAGAACATATTAAAATTGTGAATTAGTCTTTAAACTACAAAGTATGTTAATGGCTTTCAATGAAGAGAAAGTGAAAGCAATATTCTGTTAAATACAAGGCACTGCTATGGTATCTATAATAAAGAAAACATTATAATCTTTATCTACTTTTATGTGGCTGAACCATTGCAATTGGTCAGTTTAAGGTTCATGTCTCTTGAGTTACTGGGCAATGCGTGGCACACATGGAGGTAATTGGAGCTCATGGAGGACTGATGTTTGCGACACATATATGGCCGCCAAATGTTGATGGTTTTGGTGTAAGTGGTGGGAAATGATTTGTTCAGAGGAAGCTACATAAGGTAAGGACAGCCTAACAACAAGATCATCAACAGTTTTGAAAAGGGGTGTTGTCAGACCTGTTGAGCTTTTCCAGCAATTTCTATTTTTGGTTCTGATTGACAGCATCTGTGGTTCTTTCAGTTTTTTCTAACAAGATCAACCTGCCAGGGGAAATTGTTTCTATGAGGAATAGAATGGGATTGATGGGAGCATGGGTAGGATTTGGCTGGCATGGAAAGGAAGGAAAATTAGGATGCGAACAGCATGAAAAGGTTGGATGAGACAATGGAATTGGTCACATATGACAAAATTGCCAGGGCAATAACTTAATAAAACTTATTTACTGAAAGTTATTCCTTGTGCTACAGATTTGAAATAAAACACGTCAGGTTGGAGAGGATTTTATTTACCACCATCATGACCACCATGCATAAAACACTGGGCCGTGGAAGATGTGCCAGTTTGCAAAGGTATTTTGAAAGAACATTTTTTCGTTAAGCTGGAGTGTGTGGGACCATTTAAATGTGTGTGAGGTGTCTTGTCAATCAGAAATTTAATTGTTCAGAAATCAGTACACTCACAGCCAGCTTTCCTTCAATAGCAGTCCATCCACAAACCCCTGTCCATTAAATCCAACTTGGGAATTTGTAATAAATCACTGGCATTGATTCAATAAATGATGAATGTGACAACAGTCCATATTCCTCCACAGTTTCTACACAATTTAAACTAATATACACGTCAATACAGAAACCTAAACTCAAGGAAGGAGCAATTCCAATGTTGCTATGAAATTTGAATGCTTAACAAAAACATCCTCATGGACCAGATTGGTAATTAGGCATTGTTTCCTTTGATGCGGATGCTCAAATTTTCACAGCAGATTTCAAGGAAATGGAGTGTTTATTCCTCAAATGATATTGAGCCCATTAAATTTAAACCTGCCTATTCAACGCAGGAGAAAACAGTGCCCAGATAAACTTTCATATTCTGTGATGAGAAAGAAGTCATAAGGCCAAAACTCTGAACAAAGTTTATAGTTCTAATCCTTGGCCCCTTTATACATATGGATAGCTTTTCTTTCACTTTGCCAAAGTAAAACAAAAATTTGTTTGATGAATGTCGATGGTGAAAGAATAACTAGAAATTCACTGTTTAAATGAATATTAAAAAAAATATGAATTTAACTGCAAATGCTTCACACATCTCTGCAAATAGTAACCAATGCCCATTGGAGAAGTAATTTCAATGGACAACCTGACAACAGACTCCTTAGAAACTGAATAAAGAGGGTGAACCAACTCTCCATTTCTTCCTGGAAAGAAACCCTGAACTTTCCTCATCCATCACCACTCTCCTCTATCTGGCTGAACTCGTCCTCATTTTGAACAACGTCTCCTTTAACACCTCTCACTTTCTTCAGGTCCAAGGTATGGCATGGGCCCTAGTTATGCCTGTCTCTTTGTGAGGTACATGGAACATCTCTTGTTCCAATCTTACTCTGGTTCCTCTCCGCAACTCTTTCCCTGGTACGTCGATGACATCATCGGTGCTGCTTCCCTTTCGCATTTGGTATTGGAAAGATTTATCAATTTTGCTTCCACATTTCATCTTTCTCTTGCCTTCACCTGGTCCACTTCTGATGTCCCCCTTCCCTTCCTCAACATCAGTGTATCTGCTTCTAGGGATAGGCTGGACATCAATGTTCATTACAAGCCCACCAACTCCCACAGTTACCTGGACTGTAACATCCTCACACCCTGCTTCCTGTACAGACACCAATCCATTTTCTCATTGTCTCTGCCTCTGTCACAACTGTTCTGATGATGCAACTTTCTGCAGGGAGGGGGCTTCAGAAATGTCTCAATCAAACCTTCCCCATCCTGTAGTTTACAGGGCCTTTAACCAGTTTTGATCCATCTCCTGCATTCATCCATTCTGCCCTCACTCCTTCTCTTCTATTGCACAACATCAGGATAACACCCTCTCCACACCTCCCTCCCTCCCTCCCCCCACCCCCGTCCTAACTTTCAACCCCACTTACCTCCACATCCAAAGGATCATGAGCCATTATTTCCACCATATCTAGTGGGAAGTTACCATAACACACACATATATTTGCCTTCCCACTCCTGTCAGAATTTTGCAAGGACGATTTCCTCCAGGGAACCCTGGTCCATTCCTCATCCACTCCCAACTCTAACCCACACATCCACAGCACTTTCTAAAACAAGTGCAGAAACTGAAACAATTGCTCAGTTACCTCCTCCCTCTTCTCTATCCAGACACACTTTCCAGGTGAAGCAATGATTTATCTACACTTCATTCAATCTAGTGCACTGTATTCACTCCTCATAATGTGATGCCCTCTTCATTGGTGAAACAAAATACAAACTGGGTGGACATGTTGCAAAATACCTCCATTCATTCTACAAAAATTACCCCTCGCTTCCAGTTAGCTGTCACTTCAACACCTGCTCTGTAGCTAACATTTCTGTATCAGGCCTGCTGCAGTGTTCCAGTGAAGCTCAACACAAGCTGGAAGAACAGCATCTCATCTTCCACTTGGGCACACTGCAGCCTTCAGGACTCAATATCCAGTTCAATCATTTTAGAGCCTAAGCACCTCCGTCCATGTCCTTTACCCATCCCCATAACCAGGCTCTGTCATGCTTTCAGCACAGCCCACCCATTTTTGCCAATTCATTGTTCCCATTAGTAACTTTTCTTCCTCCCTGGCTTACAATCAGTTGTTACTTTGTCTGACTAACTGTTGTTCTCTCTCTCGGGACTCCATCTCCACTATCTGCTCATTCATTCCCTTCTCATCCCCTGTCATCAGGGAGAATATCACCTTTTCTCAACTACCATCACTTCTGAAGAGGAGTCACTGAATTCAAAACATTAACTCTGCTTTCTCTCCACAGCCGCTGTCAGAGTGCTGACTTTTTCTTGCAGTTTCTGTTTTTGCTTGGCATTTTATATATTTATGAACCTTGAATTCTGACCCCACAAATGATTAAAAATAATTTGTCATGCATTATATTTACATTACACACTATGTCAGAAGGAAAAGTACCTTCCAGAAATTCTGGACACAGTAATTTAAAAAGAACTGTAATTTTCTTCATGACTATTAGAAAGATTGTTAACTTACAATTTGCTTTAAGTTATGAACAATTCTTGAATATCTTTGAGAAATTAACCATTTTCTATCAATCATAGCTTGTGCAAGGAAACGTCAAATCAGGGGGCGTCATGATGGCACAATAGTTTGCACAGCTGCCTCACAGTGCCATGCTTTGATTCCAGCCTCAGGTGACTGTCTGTGTAGAGTCTGCACATTCTCCCCATGAGCTGTGGGTTTCCTCCAGGTGCTCTAGTTTCCTCCCACAATCACAAAGATGTACAGGTTAAGTGGATTGGCCATGTCAATTTGCCCACAGCGTCCAGCGATGTGTGGGCTAATTCAATTAGCCATGACAAAAACAGAGTTATAGGGTTGGGGCTGAGTGGGATTTTCTTTGGAGGGTCCCGTGGACTCAGTGGGCTGAATGGCTTACTTCCGCACTGAAGGAATTCTATGATTCATGTATCTATATGAATATACGTAATCTACATCTTCACTCAATGAACATTAAAGGCAACAAATGGAAAGATATAATTCCCGAACTCTCCTGATGCATGATTCTAGTCAAAAACTTACCATGAATATTTTACTGGAGTAATTGTGAAGATTGCATGAATGACTTCTGAAAAATTAGGAGGATAATATAAAAAGAAACCAAAATAGTTATGAATAGACACAAAAAATAATCAATAACCCCCCTACTACCAGTGCATAGAGATTTCAACTAGTGATTAGCATTACTCCAGTCATTTCACTTCAGAAGTGTTGAGTTTTGCTAAGACTTTTCACATGATCAAGTGATGAAAAAATATTTTTCATAGATAGCCAGTGATCAAACAACAATCAATCATGTTTAAATGCCTAGGAACTAATTTATGAAAATGACATATAACGTCAGCAAGTTGAAATTGGAACGAAAACAAGATGAAAAGAAAAGAGGAACGTACAGAAATAATTATGGAAAGAATTTCAAAGAAATGAAATTCATTTCAAATTTTAGCAGCTTGTCATACACTTAAAAGCAAAATCTTGTTAACACATGAATTCATAAACAAGTCTTCCAATATGTTGTATTCACGTCGGACTCTGTTTGCTTTCCTATACTTCATGGCATGTTAATACCCCTCAATTGCTTTGAGTTATTTCAGTATTGCTTTGTTTTGAGTATTGCTTTGTTTCGAGTATTTTCTGAGTAGATCCATTTATATTGCAGCTTTAGTTTTGCTACTGCAAACTTAAGGCCTAAATCTTCCAACTTTGGAGACTATTGGAAAGGCACAGTGAGAATCATGGGAGGTTTTAATTTATTTATGAACTGGAAAAGTTGGATGGGAAAAAGTAGCCTAGACAAGGAGATCAGAGATTGTTTTCAGGATAACTTTGGAGAACATTTTCTGGAGCTGACCAGACAGCAAGATATGCTGGATTATAAGACAGAACAAGTTAATGATCTCAATTGAAGGCACCCCTAGACAGTAGCAACCATACTATGGTTGCATTTTTCATAAGTAAGAGTGATCGAGGAGAGGGTTGGAGATTACATTTTAAAGAAACTTAATTAGAGCCAATTATAAATGCATGAAAAACTGGCTAACTTTTTAGGTTATTTGATTTGAGATGTAGTGGTAGGTATTAAAAGTGGTACAATATACAGACCATAAACATTTTAATGTAAAGAAACATTTCAATGGACAGACCCACCATCTGCAGATAACTGGAAAGATTAAAAATAAGTTAACACTTAAAGAAAAATCATATAATAGTGCAAAGACAGGTGGCAGCTCAGAAGATAGGATAGAGTATATAAAAAAAGCAAAGAATGACCAAAAATGTTATCAGGAGGGAAACATTAGGGTATGAAAGAAAGTTAATGATTATATTCTTACTGACAGACTCGAATTTGAAATGATCACAGTGTTGTAAACTGACTGCATTTTTGCATTAGTTTTGTTTTTAAAGTGGTTGAAAAAGCTTGAGCTGCTGATGTATGGAGCAAGTGAGGTTTAAAAAGTGTGGTCAGTGATAATTACTCCCAACTCCTATACTCAGTACTCTGACTAATAAAGGAAAGCATACCAAACACCTTATGCTAACCATGATTCCAATTAACATGGATCTTTTCCTTTTTCTGTATAAATTGTTGATTTCTTTCTAAATTTGATTTTCTTGTATTTCAGTTATGATGAGTGCGAGATAAATGTTCATGTTTCTTCATGTCATGACTTCATGTTTCTCTTAGTGATGCTTGAAAACATTGGTGTTCTTAGGGCTGATGGCTACTTGGAAATGGATTATTTTGCACCAATGTCATGTCTCCAGAACTGTAAACTGTGAGATCTGATCAAGGGAGATCAGCAAGTCTTGAATGCAGACAAAATACATAGTCCATCATGTTTATCTGCATATCTGAAGGTCATACATTTTTGTTACTTTTAGGGGTACCTTCTTGCTGGACCAGATGTCAAAAATGTGACCACTGAGTTAAACATGGTCCTTGAGAGCCACACAGAGGAGGCAGGATGCTCAGTAAATCTTAAGCAGGGTCAACATGGTGTTGTAAAGGAGAAATCATACTATATTCCTTTATTAGATAGCCTTAGGAAAGCAACAAGCAAAGCAGAGACAGTGAACCTGTAGCTGTGTGTTCTGTCTCATGTCCTGCTCCTCTGTAGGCCAAGACAAAGTGTGAATTTAAAGGAAGGTAAATCTGCCTATTGTATATTTAACTATATAACTCAGTTGTGACATCATGTTGCAGCTGTACAGCATGTTAGTGAGGCCACTTTTGGAGTATTGTGTATAATTTTGGTTGCCCTTCTAAAGGAAGGATATTGTTAAACTTGAGAGGATGCAGAAAAGTTTAACAAACATGTTGCCAGGGCTGGAGAATTTGAGTTATAAGGAGAGGTTGAATAGGCTGGGGCTTTTTCCCCTGGAGCATCGGAGTCTGAGATGCAACCTTAAAAATCTTTATAAAATCATGAGGGACATAGATAAGATAAACAGTCAAAGTCTTTTTCCTAGGGTGGAGGGCATACAAAATTAAAGGACATAAGTTTAAGGTGAGAGGGAATGATTTAAAAAGAACCTTAACTGTAACTTTTTCATGCAGAGGGTGGTGCATGTCTGCATTCACTGCCAGAGGAAGTGGTGGAGGCTGGTATAATTGCAACATTTGAAAGGCATGTGGATGGGTATATGAATAGGAAGGGTTCACAGAGATATGGACAAAATGCTGGCAAATGGGACCAGGTCAGATTGGGATCAGTTTACGTGAGTGTGTTGGAACAAAGGGTCTATTTTAGTCCTGTATGCCAATGAACAACAAATGTATAGAATGCAGACACAACAAGTGCTTCAGAAGACAAATAGAAAGTTTTTGATTGCAAGGAGAATGGAATATAAGAGCTATGATGTTTGTTACAGTTATATAGGGCATTAATGAGACCACAGCTAGAGTGTTTAAGAAACGATAAACTGTATTAGCAGCTGTTCAGAGGCGTTTCACTTGACTGATTCCTGGGATGAAAGGTTCATCATTTCAGGAAAGATTAAATAGACGGTCTCTGTACTTCTTGAAGTTTAGAAGAATGTGAAATTATTTTCTTACATTTATACAAGCCTGAGGGGACTTGACAGGATAGATAGATGTTGAAAAGATTTTTGCCTTGGGGGCAAGGTGTAAACTATGAGGCAAGATTTAAAACCAGGATTTAACATGGAGGCAAGGATGTTTGCTTTCTCTTGAACGATAATATCTGTTTGGAAATCTTCTTCAGTGATCAGTAGAGGTCGGGTCATTTGATATTTCTAAGTCAGAAGTGCACATTAAATCAACTAAGAAGGAAGTAAAAAAGTATGAAAGTTAGGCAGTATTGTGACTTGTTAGTCACAACCACAAAATGATGGCGAAAATCAGTTCTGACGATGAGTTTTTGGAGTCAACATTTTAACTCTCTTTTCTCCCCAGAGATACTGACAGACAAGTTGAGTTCTCTCACAATTTCCTTCTTTATTTCAGATTTTTGACAACCACAGTATTTTGCTTCCATTTGTATTTTTTGACAGAATCTGCCAATGAAAATGAAAGATATATTGGCAGTCCAAAGATTATTCATATTTGTGACTGGGTTGATCCACAATCATTACACCACCATTCTACAACCAAATGGAGAGGGATGAATACTTTTTGCACCCTGGAGTTGGCCATGCTAAATTGTCCATCAATTAGATTCAATTCCCTACAGTGTGGAAACAGGTCCTTCAGCCCAACCAGTCTACACTGACCCTCCTAAGAATAACTCACCCAGCCCCATTTCCCTCACTCATGCACCTAACACTATGGGGAATTTAGCATGGCCAGTACATCTTTGGACTGTGGGAGGAAACTGGAGCACCTGGAGGAAACCCACACAGACACGGGGTGAATAGGTGCATTAGTCAGAGGGAAATGAGTCTGTGTGGGTAGCTCTTTGGAGGGCTGGTGTGGCCTTGTTGTGCACACTGTTTTCACACTGTAGGGAATCTAATCTAAAAACCTAGATTGCTGTTAAATCTTTAATCACTATGAATGGGAATGCAGGATTAAAGATTTAACAGCAATCTAGGTTTGTTCAATACATTGCATTAGTTGTGTGACACTTTGATCATTTACTATAAATTCTGTGTCTTATGTATCCTGCCCCACTAGTTATCTGATGAAGGAGCAGCACTCTGAAAGCTTGTACAATACTTTCAAATAAACCTGTTGGACTTTAACCTGATGTTGTGTGATTTTTAACTTTGTTCTTCTGGAGACAATATCTTTTAAACTGCTTTTCTAGTGTGGGTGTTATGGAATTTGAAGTTCTTCTTATTTGTAAATTCTCTATTTCTGTGATGCATTCCAATTTATAACAGAGATTTGGTTTGAGTTCGTAGAGAAAAAAAAATGTTATGAAGGTTGCTGCTACCATTCTGCAGGTTTTAATAATGTCACTGCCTTGTATAACAAACAAACAAGCCTGTAATCAGAGCCTTTCACAAGGGAAGCTTCAGACATGTCGGCACACAACGGTGAAAATCCATGGTGAAAATCCATGTTAGCATAAATGTATTGGTTCCCTCAATGTTAAAGCAATTAAGGAACAAATCACTGCAGATGCTAGAATCTGAACTGAAAACAAACAATGTTGGAGATCACAATAGATCAGACAGCATCCATGGAGAGGAAGCAAGCTAACATTTCGAATCTAGATCTCTTGTGATCTCCAGCATTTTTGTTTTCAGTAAAGCAATTAAGCTATCACTGAAACGGATAAGGGAGTTCTCAGTAAACATTTTTCTCTGTATATTCGGTTTTGATACATCTTTTTGTCTCTGGCAGTTTCTGTATTTACGATGACTGTTAGCTATTGTCTTTATGTTTCTTCAAAAGAGTTCAAACAATGATTGTGAAATTCTTCTGGGGAAATGAGTCGATATGCCTCTTGTTAATCACCTTCAGTGGTTTTTTTGGAATCTGGATATGCTTGCACTCAAGTGACTTCTGCAGTCATTTTAAAATCCCCTGGCTCATTTAAACTAAGTTTTAAATCAAGAGATGAACCCTCAGATTAATTGTCTATATATTATAACTTTGCGACAATTGGATAATTGGCTCCAACAGTAACTTATGGGGAGAAATGTACTGATGATGTGCTAATATTGTGATTAAATTCAACACAATTTATTGAAACTATTTTTTTAAAAAATGCTGATCCAAAATAGTAACTTCTTTAGAACATTCATTCTTTCATAGAATGTGGGCATCAGAGCAATGCCAAGATGTATTGACCTCTAAATGACCCTTCAAAGCTGAGATTGAGCATTTTAGAGGACAGTGAAGTTGACCACATTAATATGGAGAAAGTGAGGACTGTAGATGCTGGAAAGTCAGTGTTGATAAAGTGTGGAGCTAGAAAAAAGGTTCTGACATGAAACATTGACTCTCCTGCTCCTTAGATGCTACTTGACCTGTTGTGTTTTTTCCAGCTCCACATTTTATCGACTCCCGACTACATCAACGCCTATCCAGACAAAGACCGAGTAAGAATGCAGTTTTCTTACCCTCAAAGATAATTAGTGACCAGATGGGTTTTTGCAGCAATTGATAGTTGTTTCATGGTCACTAGTTTTTAATTCCAAACTTATGAATTGAAATTTCACCAGCTGCTGCTGGGATTTGAACTCCGCTCCCCACAACATTAGTCTTAGCTCTGAATTACTAGTTCAATAACATTATCATTGTGCCAACATATCTCCAGCTTGTGTTTAAATGATGTTGCTGAATCATGCAAACAAGTTGACTAGTGCTGGTCAAGGGATATGTTACATAGATTTCTCGCCTCAGAGAAACAACAGATTTTCTAATTTTCAAATTAGTTAATATTGTGAGATTTGTTAAATGCTTTGATAAATGAAATATAAATTAAGTTTAAACACAGGAAAGCATTAACTTTTAAATAGACTCGTGGACACAATTTGGCCACAATTCTTAAGTTCTAGCTTCCTGCAAAATGATGCCAACTCTAAATGATTCACTGTAGCAGAAGCGAGGGAGCGTTACTTATTTGTCTTGTATCAGTAATGGAAGTGATTTTGTGACATTGTCTCACAACTCAGATTGCACCAGCCAGGATCCTATCACAATTTCCAACGGAAACAGTGATTTACTTGTCCTTTCTTTTCTTATTTCAAGGTACTGTATTTGTTGCTAATGATGAGATCTTCTCTACATTAGAGAAACAAAATGCAGACTGAAAGAAGTTCAGTGTAATTGCTTTGCAGAACAGCAGCAGTGAGGTCTTGAGCATCCGTTGCCTGCCAATTCAATTTCCCCATCCCGTTCTTATTCGGATCTCTCTGACCTTGGACTCCTACCTAGTTCCAATGATGATCAAAGTAAGTTTGAGGGGGCAGCATCATTTCTTTTGATTCTGCATTTTATATCCTTCTGGACTCCATATTGAGCCCACCAATTTCAGAAGCACTGCTCAATTACAGCGATTGTTTATAATGATTTTACAATGATCATTTACATCTCCTTAGGTTAGAGTAAGGAAAGCAATTTGAGGAGAATTGATAGGGTTCTGCGTTATCTGCATTCCACTAGCTGTGATGATGATATTGCGTTATTGTCATTGGACTACTAGTGTAGAGCATTTGCAGTACTCACTTTCGCCTACTAACGTAGAAGTCCAGGCTAATGGGGACATGGGTTTGAATCTCACCATGCCAGATGGTTAAATGTAACTTCAATGAAATCTGAATTAAATGCTGATTTAGGCTGACTATGGAACCCACTATCAATTATTGTAAAAACCCATCTGGTTCACGTATGTCCATCAGGGAAGAGAATTGCCATCCTTGCCTGCTCTGCTTACATCTGACTCCAGAGACTGACAAATGCAAACCTTGCCAGTGACACCACGTCCTGTGAACGAATGTTATTGAAAGGATGCTTCTAAAGAAGTGTTGGAACTAAATTAGACTAGATTACATCAAAATATGGCAGAGAAACAGGCCATGAAAACCCTCAATTGAAAAATGTGATGCTGGAAAAACACAGCAGGCCAGGCAGCATCCAAGGAGCAGGAGAATCTACGTTTCGGGCATAAGCCCTTCTTCAGGAATCTTCAGAAAACCCTTAGTTCATGCCAACTTTAATGTCCCCTATAAGTCTCTTCCTCTCTTTCCTCATTTATGCCTACCATTGCGACCCTCTTTCCCTTATCCCTCATATGATTGTTTAACCTTCCCTAAAATACAACAACACTTTTTCCTTCAAATACCAGCTGTGGTAGAAAGTCTAGGTTTCTTTTGAATTTGTACTAATGTTCTCTGGTTATGTTCTTCTGGAGGTAAGGCTCGGTGTCTTTACAGTTAAAGTATTCGCTGATAGCAGGAAAAGATGGTGATTGGTAAACAGCTCCCACTGAAAATAGAAATTTGGTTACAGAATAAACTGACTAAAAAGGAAATATTGAAAATGTTCACATTTTATGCAATTGTCAACCATTAATTAATGATCACATTTTAACAATAGTTGAAGCATAATTTTACCTGCCATCTTTAAAATAATTCTCCCAACAGAAGCCATATTTACATTGTATCATAAAATCAGAGACTTTTACAACATGGAAACAGACCCCTTGGTTGAACAGATGAACATGCTGAGCAGATATCCTGAACTGATCTAGTTCCATTTGCCAGCATTTGGCCCATATCCCTCTCAACTGTTCCTTTTCATGCACCTTTCTGGATGCTTTTTGAATGTTGTAATTGTACCATCCTCCACCACTTCCTCTGGCAGCTCATTCCATATATGTCCCACCCTCTGCATGAAAATGTTGACCCTCATGACCTTTTAAATCTTTCCTCTCTCATCTTAAGCCTATGACCTCTAGTTTTGGACTTCCCTACCTTAGGAAAAAGGCCTTGGCTAATCATCCTATCCATGTTCCTCGTGATTTTATAAACTTTTATCAATCCATTTCAAATCCCTTAATAGATCTAAGTAGCTCAATTACATCACACTCAACCTCTCAAAAGAAAGGATAATGTGTCATGTTTTTGCATCCTGCCCTCATAATTTATTTCTTTTGTTTTAAACTCTGGAACCATTGTAGTAAATTTTCAGTCCCAATAATCCTTCCTGAGTACTCAAACTGAAGGCTGTATTCAGAGAAGTGTCCGACCAATGCTCTATACAAATGAAGCCCTCCATTTCTTCCTCTCCTGACATCCCCAACAGGATCCTTCCACCGACACTCTCATTCGTTTGGCTGAACTGTCCTCACCCTTAACAATTTCTCCTTCAAATCCTCCCACTTCCTCCAGATGAAAGGGATAGCCAAGGGCACCCGAATGGGCCCCAGCTATGCCTGTCTCTTTGTCGATTATGTAAGACAGTCCATTTTCCGTAGTCACAACAACACCACTCCTCACCTCTTCCTCCGCTACATTGATGACTGCATTGGCGCCACCTCGTGCTCCCGCGAGGAGGTTGAGCAATTCATCAACTTCACCAGCACATTCCACCCTGACCTTAAATTTACCTGGACCATCTCTGACACCTCCTCCCTTCCTGGACCTTTCCATCTCCATTAATGACGACCGACTTGACACCGACATTTTTACAAACTCACCGACTCCCACAGCTACCTGGATTACACCTCTTCCCACCCTACCTCCTGCAAAAATGCCATCCCATATCCCCAATTCCTCCACCTTTGCTGTATCTGCTCCCAGGAGGACCAGTTCCACCACAGAACACACCAGATGGCCTCATTCTTTCGAGTCCGCAATTTCCCTTCTCATGTGGTTAAAGATGCCATCCAACGCACCTCATCGACATCCCACACCTCCGCCCTCAGACCCCACCCCTCCAACCGTAACAAGGACAGAACCCCCCGGTGCTACCTTCCACCCTACCAAACTTTGCATAAACCAAATAATCCGCTGACATTTCTGTCACCTCCAAATGGACCCCACCACCAGGAATATATTTCCCTCCCCACTCCTTTCCACCTTCCACAAGTTCCCTCCGTGACTACCTGGTCAGGTCCACGCCCCCCCAACAACCCACCCTCCCATCCTGGCACCTTCCCCTGTGACCACAGGAATTGCAAAATCTGCACCCACACCTCCTCCCTCACCTCCATCCAAGGCCCTAAAGGAGCCTTCCACATCCATGAAAGTTTTACCTGCACATCCACCAATATCATTTATAGTATTCGTTGCTCCTGATGTGGTCTCCTCTACATTGGGGAGACTTGATGCCTCCTAGCAGGGCGCTTTAGGGAACATCTCCGGGACACCCACACCAATCAACCGCACTGCCCTGTGTCCCAACATTTCAACTCCCCCTTCTACTCAGCTGAGGACATGGAGGTCCTGGGCCTCCTTCACCGCCGCTCCCTCACCACCTGAACACTTCATCTTCCGTCTCGGAAAACTTCAACCCCAGTGCATCAATGTGGACTTCCCCATTTTCCTCATTTTCCCTCCCCCCACCTCACCCTAGCTCCAAACTTCCAGCTCAGCACTGTCCCCATGACTTGTCTACCGGCCTATCTTCCTTTCCACCTATCCACTCCACCCTCCCCCTGACCTATCAGCTTCATCCCCACCCCCATTCACCCATTGTACTCTTTGCAACCTTCCCCCACCCTCCTCCCCGACCTATCACCTCCATCCCCACCCCCATTCACCTATTGTACTCTATGCTACTTTCTCTCCACCCCCACCTTCCTCTCATTTATCTCTCCACCCGTCAGGCATTCTGCCTGTATTCCTGATTAAGGGCTTTTGCCCAAAACGTCGATTTTCCTGCTCCTTGGATGCTGCCTGAATTGCTGTGCTTTTCCAGCACCACTCTATTCCAGAATCTATACAAATGAAGCACAACTTCTACAACTTTAACTTCAAACCTTTGAGATAAGGGTCAACAATTCATTCGTCATTTACATGACTTTTTGTGCCCATACCTGAGCTTTTAGTGATTTATATACAGAGACAGTTTAGTTACTTAGAACTTCCGAGCTATAAGTCCCTCATCATTCAGAAAATATTTTGATTCAATTTTCTCAGATCCAATGTGGTTGACCTCATGCTTGCGAATGTTGCACTTTATTGATTTATTTTTGACTCATTCCTTTGTGATATTTACAGATACAAATTTTGTAAGATGTTTACAGTTGTGTGACTGTCTCTATAAGTTAGAGCAAATAAAGTGATGAAGAATTTCAAGTGATCTGCTCTAAGTTGTGCCCGTCAAGAAGCTTGGATTTTTCTTTGTAAAGCGGAAAGGAGAATTTAGGTCAATCTCCTGCAATGAAGGTTCAAGGTTTTCACATTTTTATCATTTATAGCTGTGGGTAGATCATTTGTCTTCAAGTGCTATGAACCCAGCTGATATTATTATTGGACAAGACAGATGCTAGACAGAAACCTGACTTGATAAATCATCTTTTGTTTATTCTACAAAATGATCTTCCATTGAAACGCAAGTGTGTAACTGTTTAATTCTATAGATCTGATTTTAACAGTAAAACAGAAGTTTATTTTAGAAAATAAATGAAAAGGTATTTAAATATAGCATAATTTGAAAGACCAGGAAAGACAAAATACAATACAATATTCCACTATCCAACATTCCTTTTAGGAACTCAATCCCACAAGAGAGAAGTTTCCTCTCTATCATACCTATAATATTGACTTATCTGTGAATTTCAATTCCTGGTCTTAAAATTCTGACAGTCTCATTCTTGAGTTTTCATACAACTGAGTTTAGACTTTTCCAGATTTGAATAATTCCCTAAGGATTTTAACCAAACACTTCTGGTCTGGCTCTCCCAAACTAAACTCTTCACCTGACATAACATAATTCTTTGTTCTGAATTATCCTATTTCTTCAAGTGGAATTGCTTCATGCATTTAACTTCAATTATGACTTTTGTAGCTCAAACTTAAAATCTTCCCAAGCTATGGGTGTATCCCTGTCTGCTCATAAAATAATGCAAATAAATTTCCATTAGGAACACAGAAACAGTCTCTCATAATATTTTGCAAAAAGGAAAACATCATAGCTCCATGAATACTAATAAAATAATTCCTAATACCACCTCCCATACACAAAATCCAAAACGCACATCCCTCTAGTTCAAAATGCAATCTACAAAATAAATGATATTTTTAATCACACATCTCACATGACATAAGTTTCACAGGGAGATATTTGGAATATCAGGTTTTATAGATCATTATACTTTGAAGTGTCTATCTAATTCTAACATACAATCGTCTTGGGGGAATACAGCTTAGTTAATGGCCTGGACACAAGGCTCATGTGCTTCATGTTGCCATGTCAATAAAAGGTTATTGTGGAACTGGGGTACATTTCTTTCAGAGCGATAGAGACTCCTGCACCTGAAGCAGAGAAAATAGTGTAATTATTATTTAAGACTGAGAAAATGGGCGGGTGTCATTCAGATTCAGGAGACCAAATTCATGAGAACTCAAGTAAAGTTAGAAAATTCACTTAACTTTGGCTAGAGGGAAGAATAGTCAGGG
The DNA here is from genome assembly GCF_020745735.1 of Hemiscyllium ocellatum. Lineage (NCBI taxonomy): Eukaryota > Metazoa > Chordata > Chondrichthyes > Orectolobiformes > Hemiscylliidae > Hemiscyllium > Hemiscyllium ocellatum. Next base: position 65,592,062 of record NC_083406.1, on the reverse strand, counting down.
TGATCCTTCTTCTGAAAGTTGGTTAGGGGTTGAAAATTGCCTAACCTGGAGAGGAATAATAAAGGAGACCATTGAGAGTGACTGGTTCTGGGGGAATGCAATCCCATGCCTGGAGTTTCACAGTTATTTCAAAAATTAAATGGGATTTTTTTTGTCGTCTTGAGAATAAGTTGTCCAAACACTAATGTTTAGTTATTGTTGTTTACAGTTTGTTTGTTACAATAGAAGGTTAAGCTTCAAAATTGTACATGCCATCTTTTTAAAAGCAGAAATACAAATACCTTTTTAAATATTCTTGGTCTTTACAGAGATTGTAACACTAAGTTGAAAATTTGAAAACTGTGCACATATGCCTGGAGTACATCGCCTGTCACTTTTTGATAATCATAGAATGAATTCTTTATCCTAATGTTCTGCTTCCTTTCTCTGAACAGATCCCTGATTTCTGTTACAAGGTTACCTCAAATTCCATGTGCTCTCAATATTTTAAATAATCACTTCTGCAGAATCATACCAAATACTTCCTGCACCTATCTAGACAACATCCACGCCACTCACGTTTCAGTATGCTGGTGACTTTTCCAACAGATTCAAGCAGCTTAGAAACTTACACTTCCTGGACTCACACTGACTTTTTCTGATTAATTTATACTTGTTGAAAAGCTCACTCACTTTGTCTCTGATGACAGATAACAATCTTACAAGTGATGTTAAACTGACAAGTCTGTCACTGCTTGCTGTCTTCTCCATTTCCTTGTTAAATAATGGAGTGGCATTTCCAATTGTCCAATTTGAAAGCACATTTCCCAATGGAACAGAGTCACAGGTACACATTGCTTTGTGTATAAGACAAAGCTGTGCAATTTCCTCAAAGTTCAACAGGTCAAAATGCAGATGTTGTGAAATTTCACAAAATCTAAAAATGGGCCCATGGATCACAATGCATGATTAACCTGTTGCTTTCAATGCAGCGAAAACACTTACATTATGGTTCTTCTCACTTAAATAATTGCTGCATGCGACAAGTGCTGGGTTTGGAGAGGCTGAATGCCAAAAATTACCAGAAGCTAGCAAGGAATTCAAAGTATCCTGCAATACCCACAATCAATCTGCTTAAAGAGGAGATGCACATTGGCGGAAATTCATGTGGGAAGTCATTGTAAAAATGAGTTTGGCTGGAGAAAGACTGGAGAATGCTCAAAGATTTCTGGATGCTGCTCTGGAAGCCTTGGTTGAAGAGGTGAACAGGACGAGATATGTCCTTTATTGTAAGAGTCAAGAGACACTCCAGGTAGGCTTTCAGAAGGCTAAGGGAGTGGATAGCCATGGTGGTCAATACCGCGAGTCTAATCCCATTAACTTAACTGCACTGCTGCAAGATATTTTCTAATTTTTTATATGGTTAAATCCAGCAAAGAAATCTTTAAACACTATATCCATCAAATACACTACTGGCCTCAAAAGTCCAATACATCGTGCACTCATCATTAACTGACTTACAAGATCTGGGAATCATGATTCAGAACTAAAAATTCACAGTTTTTTCTCACCCTTACTGAGTTTGTGCCGCTACATGTTTCCGACCCACATCTCACACCTTGCCTACATTGCCAGCAAGGCAAAAGTGAGGACTGCTAGATGCTGGAAACCAGAGTTTAGATCAGAGTGGTGTGCTGAACTGGTGGCTATGAGTGTGAAGAACACTTATTGTTCTCTAACTGTTCTTCACACTCATAGCCACCAGTTCAGTGAAGGATACTGTGTACAATCTAGCTGACAGTTCAATATAGAATCTGAAAATGGCAAATCACCTGTGGCCTGCAGGCTAAGCAAGAGATGGGAGATGGGATTGTGCAGTTACCAGCTTAACAGAGGGTGGGTTTACACACAGGTTCTGCTGCAGAGGACTTCATGAAAGACTTTCTCAATGGAAGACTTTACTGAGTTGGCCTCTGAAGGATAGCTGATGATGATGCATGAATGATGTAATGGTGAATTTACCATCTTGCTAGAAAGCCTGTGGCTAATGTCAAAGATTATGAAGGAGTTTGTTATGAATTTGACATTGGGTTCCACACAGAGCTTGAATTCTCTAATGTGAAACATGGTGACAATGCTTATGGTTTCATCACATGCAATTTGATGGTAAACATCTTAACTTTCATTGCACCACAAGCAGAAGCCAGCAGATGTCTGTCCTACAGTGAAAGCTCAGACTGAAATCAAGCAAGCTCAACTTGCTCCTACATGATTTGGTTTGCTGCCAACATGACTCCAGATGCCAGTGTTCAAAGCAGCTTGCAGAGTGTTCCAGCAGTCCAGCAGAATATTCTCTATCACATTGCTCACGTCTATCAGGGAAAAGATGTTTGGACCAAAGGATGACAACAATCATACTCCAAGCACTGCCATCATACCAGTGCTCTTGATGTTACTTCTCTGACATCTCAGATTGCTGCACCACATGCCAAAGGGGTGTAGTCTGAAACCTGGCCTACTAGGAGCCAGACATTTGACAAGATTATATGTGGTCTCCTTCAGTGAACGTTTGTGATTTGCATCATACTGAGGTAGCATTAGATAGGCGGACTAGGACAGTAAGACTATCATAGTGAAAATGCATTATCGATATTCCAATTTCATCATTTGATTTTAATGCCTGAAACGTTCATGATTTAAAAATTGGTTTTCAGAAGGACAATGCTGACCATAAATGTGATCCCTAACTAAACAGGGCAGCTCACATGGAACACACAGTAACAATACTTTGCAATTAGGATTTTAATCATGACACTAAATGAGTTATCCAGAAGTTTGCAATACTTATTTTAATCACACTTGCATGATAATACTACATTTTAAAGATGAAAGGTCACCTGCAAAGTGTTCACCTTGGAAAGGAAAATCGAGTTAGACATGAAATATACAAGCAAACCATATCTCAGTAACTTGCTTTGACCAACAAGAAGGCAACATGGACTGAATAGCCTGAGATTCACATTCAGTGCCATGTATCACCATATGCACACTCTCAAACTCTCTCCCTATCATCACCTCATGTTATCCCAAAGCTATCAGATCCCCAGTTTGATTTCCCTCTTTGTTTCCCTTGGCACCCAAGCAAGAAATGGTTTCTCTTCCTTACAGGTGTTAAAAAGCACAGTTCTCAACAAGTCATATTGTACTTGAAACATTAACCATGTTTCCTCTCTCCAGAGATGATGCCAGATCAGCGGAGTTTCTCCAGCACTTTCTGTTTCTGTTATGAAAAGAAAAGGAATTTGAGTTGAGATAGCTCAAGCTGAGAAGGGAAATTGAAAGCAGGTCTGGTGAGGGAACCACACATTAACTCAGGATTCATGACTGACGTATTCAAATTTTCACATGTTTCCCCTATATTTGATAAAGGAAAGGTAGACATCTTTTCCATCTCTTTTGAAAGCTTAGCACAGCAGTTGAAGTGGCCAGTCCATCTAAGGCCATGGCTACAGTAGTGCAGAACAACAGGAACACTTGAGAGGGATACCACTGTGATGCAGCAAAAGGGGCTTATTTTAAGTGGCTACCTGTTAGTGCCAGAGGCATAGAGACAATAATTCCATATTCTCAAGAAACCATTTGACCCAAAGTATTGAGAAAATGAACAGCTTGAGTTGCTCACTTTTGACAGGTAGATACGTACATTTAAAGTTAAAGTCACCTACATGACTATGTGCACAAATTTACTTTGAACAGTTCAAAAACTCAACACCCTTTCCCAATTCAGACTCAGATCAAGGAACAGGTCTTAGCAAGCAGCAATTCTGGGACTTAGCACACAAACTTGGGGAAGTTGAAGTCTGGAAGCTATCACAGCCCAAAAAGAGGTGGAGGCAAGGCAGATAAATCAGAGGCAACCTGCAGTGAAAAGGGAGGCCAGATAGAGAAAATAAAACATTCAGCATTAAAAGAAGGGAATTGGATGAAAGGCATGTGAAAGACCACTCCAAGTGCAGGAAATCAGGGCATGCACAGGAAACTTATTGGTTCCCGTAATCTCAAGATAAAAGACCAGTCTCTGCAGCATTAAGGGTAGTTAGCATCTTCTGGGGCGTGACTGTGCACCTGGATAGCTGTCTAATGGTGATCACCAGTTGCACAGAACAGCTAGAAAGAGAATCAACTTCTCAGAGACATTGGCTGCTCACAGACCTTGATAGTGGGAAGGAAATAAATTTTAAAATCCAGTGGGCTAGTAAAATGAATCATGGGCAAAAAGAGTTTCGAGATACCACTGGTTAGAGATTACTCAGAAGGTGAACTTGCTGCAGCTCAGAAACAAAGACATCGCAACATGGAATTGGAGAAACAATAGGCCATTCAGCCAGTTCCGTAACCGTCCTGATCATGGCTAACCATCCATCTCATTAGCCTGTTCCTCTTTACCCCCACATCCTTTCATCCCTTTAGCTTTAAGTCCTATATTCAACTCCTTCTCAGTGTCTGAAACTGCTTTCTGAAAATCTTGTGCTAACAGTTAGGATTGAAAAGCTTTCCAATGTCAGAAATAAGTATTTTATTGGGAATGATTTGATTGGTAGAAACATATTTACCCCAAAGAGTAAAGAACAGCTCACAGAGGTTGTGGAAGCTTGAACACCAGTAGTCAGCAGCAGAAAAGCAGGAACTGAGTGAGGTTCAAAAGCCTCAAAAGAGGCAGCAAAACCCATAAGGTTTAAATTCGCAGATAGACATAGATACCCAGTAGTTATCCTCACGTCTGCCAAAGGTGGCACAAGTGACTGGGATGACGCATCTATCCTGGGACAGGCTAAGCAAAGACATGCCAGAGAATTCCTCGAGGTCTGGCACTCAACCACAATGCCATAAACAAACACATAGATCTAGATGCCATCTATCAACCCCTCAGAAAACGAACAGGAAATTACATCACCACAAACCCCAGGAACCCCATTCAGGAGAAAGATATAGATAGAAAGCAGAAGACAACAGCTTCGCTTCACTTGGAAGTTGCCACTGATGATGTTACTCAGCCAGGTAATGAAACGTCTGGATATCAAACCTACAGCTCAGCGAGTAAACCTACACCCTAAACCTCAACCTGAGCTACAAACCTTGCAAAAAGTGGAGATTGAACTGGGCAATATGACAAATTGCACTGCCTCCATCTTGGAAAAAAGCGAGAAACATAAAGATTCATGGCCATTATCTCTTTTCTACACTGGCAATACAGTCTGTGTCCTGTTACTTTGGCAGATTATAGTGAAACTTCCTTAGTAAGTCTCAGACATTTGACTAGTGTTCAGTACAGGTAGAAGAATTGCTCCCTGAACACCCTGGTTGTTATAGCCTCTTGTTGACAGACCACCTCTCAGTTTTCCACCTTCCTCTTCTGGTAGATTGTCTATGTCAGCTTTCCACATTCCCCTTATCCTGCTGTCAGATTATGCAGTTGAAAACTACTGCAGCCATGTCTAGGAGCAAGTGGCTTGTGCAGAAACCTGGAAGTTCAGACAGAAAGCTTTCAATTTGTGCTACATGTTCAATTCCAGACTTCAGCAATTTCAGACAAAATGTTGAGTGCACCAAATACTTTGACAAGTGCAGCAAGAACCAAAAACAATTAATCAGCGACTGACCTGAAAAAGTTGTTGTTCTGTTGGTTGGCTGAGGCTCCTTCCTTTTGAATATGTGAAAGGCTCAAAGGGGACATTAATTGGAGTTTTCAGCTCCAGAACTGGAGGACTGGCATTAAATTAGTGGTAGCCATGATGTGGAGGTGCCACTATTGGAATGGGGGGACAAAGTTAAAAATCACACGAGAATGTGACTTGAAAGAAATTCTGGGATTTATATATTAATGAATTGAAACCTGCAAACCATTCTAAGTGATTAAAGAATTAACAGCAATCTAGGTTACATTACATCACATCAGTTATATGACACTTTGATCTTTTATTATAAATCCTGTGTCCTATGATCCTGCCCCACTAGCTACCTGATGAAGGGGCAGCACTGTGAAAGCTTTTATTTCCAAATAACCCTGTTTGACTATAAATTGGTGTTGTGCGATTTTAAATTAAATTAGAGAAACACACTGGCTAATGTCACAACATACCTCTGCAGCATATTTACAAGGGACACTCCCCTCACACAAGTCAATGCCCTCAGCAAGATGGCTTTATTTCTGTCACTACAGGAACATTGCATACATGTAGTAAATGTGATCTTCGAGACAAAACGGCAGCAAGAAAGCTATTGTTAACCATTTGAATTTTGTGGGAAGTAAATTCTGTAGAAAAGCCTGCCTTTTTCAAAATTATGAATTATGGACAGAAGGCCATTCAGCCTAAGTGAAAGATGTGAAGTATTTGGAAATAAAACTATCTAGTGTCTAATTTCTCTTTTCTGTGCAGCTTGGAGAAAGTTGAAAATTGACAGCTTGATTCAATGTGTGGGCTGTGTGTGCCAGGAGCACTTTATGCAACCAGTTTACACTCAATGGAAATCTAATTGATCATGGAATTGTTTCTTTGAAAAAGGAAGCATCAAATCGACATTTAGATGCAGCTCACTTCAGTACAAAAATCCTCCCACATCAGTAACAATTCACTCACAAATTAATTCAATGTCATAAAACTTGATAGTACTCTGAAATGACTAATGGATATTATAAGGTATATAATTACATTCCACAGACTTACACTACGGAAACAGGTATTTCAACTCAGTTTATGTGTGTTGATGTTTATCCTCTAATAAGCAGCAGTCTTAATCCCATTTACCTGGCCGACTCACATGTCTCAATAACCTTTTCTTTCACCATTTATTTAACCTATTCTTTAATATTGATACAGTATGTACTTGAATCAGGGTCTCACTGGTTGCATTTCTATGGCATCCCAACTACGTGGCAATGTTTCTTCTGTTCAACTCCAGTGTTACATCTGTGTCCACCCATTTTATTATGATACAGTCTGGGTCCTTGTCATTCGTGTTCAAATTAAATATAGCAAAGGAGAAGAGATAACTTAGCTTGTTGACAATGCAAACCTAGTCTAAAATTTAAATTACAGACAATGAGCAATAAGAGCCTTTTTCTTTTTGGTCTAAGATTATTTGGCATCGTTGCAACATATCCAATCACAATAGTACATATGTATTTATAAGTTATTGCAGTAAATCATACTGTTACAAAGGTACCCCTTACCCAGTTAGAATACGATTAGAGTTAAAAAAGAGCCAGGTCAGAGTCTTTTTGTTATCCAAATTGTTGTGATAAAGGTTTAACCAGTGCCTCATCTGCACCTGTCACTTTGCTTCAAAGCCCAGAATATTCTTTCCTCAGCTTCACTACATCCAATTAAGACAGAGCTACAAGCCAAGCAGGTGTAAAGTGCAAGCTGCTGCTTGTTCACATTTACAATTATCAACAGAAAAACACATAAGTGGAGACACATGGCACAACTGTTCCCATAGCAACAGCAAGCACCCAGGCTCTCAGCAAATTCTAACATGACAATTTGACATCTCCTCCCATGAAAAGATGATTTTTGTGTTTGCCCTTTCAGTGAGCTTCATATTCATTGCTGTGTGCACAAGCAGCTTCAGCCTTCAGTCCACTGTCACATAAACGGGTTTAGACGCTAAGACACATCTGTTCTCCTGACGACTGAGGCTCAGCTAAGTCCTGTAATTGACAATGGAAGGTTCCACCTTTATTTGAGGGTTGTCACTTGTGTTCACTAATAACAACCAAAACCTTGTTGTATATTTTATCGATTTTTCTGTCCAAAGCAGCAAAAATAAGGAAAGCAAAATCAAAGGGCAATTATTCAAGCAGAAATATTCTACCTTGTTACCTTTCTTGTTTCATCCACTTTTGATGGAAAAAAGTAGAGTAACATTCTTTTGCAAAGTTCTCAGTAGAACACCTATTTTACATAAATAGTTGTATATAAGTTGTTAACAAAACCCATTCTGCATTTTCTGTTGATAATATATTACTTAATATTTAAAATTTCAACATTGTTATTCCATCAGTAAAAGTATGCATGTATATCAATAGAAAAAATAATTGTGCTTATATTGCACCTCTCACAAGCTCAGGATGTTTCAAAATGCTTTGAAATCAATGAAATACTTTTGATGTATGGTAAATGCTTAAAATGTAGAAAACATGGCACTAGTTTGCACATAGCAATGGCAAACAACATCTGTTTTAGTGATGTTAGTTGAGGGATAAATAATGGTCAGAACTGTATGGATGTTGATGGCGGCACATGTGGCCCCTTGATTTGAGGCAAATATCTGGGGTGGCTAGCTCTGCTGCCTCACAGTACCAGGGTCCCAGGTTCGATTCTATACTCAGGCGACTGTCTGTGTGGAGTTTGCATATTCTCCCTGTGTCTGCGTGGGTTTCCTCCTGCAGTCACAAAGATGTGCAGGTGAGGTGAATTGGCCGTGTTGACTTGCCCAAAGTGTTAGGTCAGAGAGAAATAGGTCTGGGTGGGTTACTCTTCGGAGGAGTAAAAAGTGAGGTCTGCAGATGCTGGAGATCAGAGCTGAAAATGTGTTGCTGGTCAAAACACAGCAGGTCAGGCAGCATCCAAGGAACAGGAAATTCGACGTTTCGGGCCAGAGTCCTTCATCAAGAATCTGATTCCTGATGAAGGGCTCTGGCCCGAAACATCGAATTTCCTGTTCCTTGGATGCTGCCTGACCTACTGTGCTTTGACCAGCAACACATTTTCTACTCTTCGGAGGGTCAGTGTGGACTTGTTGGGCTGAAGAGCCTGTATCCACACTGTAGGGAACCTAATCTAGTTCAACATTATAAGATTCTGCCACAGGTCTTCATATGAATCACAGATCAGTCCTCAACCTTTAGGCAGATGAGGCAAGACATACTGTGAGTCGTGTGATCCTGATTTCGGGATTGATTTTTTGTTATTTGTCTGCCCAAACTCTGCATCAATGCTAAGACATTGGGGCACAAAGTGTAATGCAACTTGATGGACAAGTTCTCACATTCTGAATGACTGGTAGTAAGCTCCTTCAAGTCTTTAATGCCAATGCTGCAAAGCGTGAAGGAGAACTTCTGAATAGCATTGAATCGTTTTCATTGATCTTTTGCAGAATGTTCACCATATTAGCCTTCGACAAAGTGTAGCAGCAAGTATTTGAAAACATTTGCAAAATGATGCAAGTCCAAATGGGCACAATAATTCTCATTCTGGATTAGTGGTGCTGGAAGAGCACAGCAGTTCAGGCAGCATCCAATGAGCAAAAGCCCTTCATCAGGAATAAAGGCAGTGAGCCTGAAGTGTGGAGAGATAAGCTAGAGGAGGGTGGAGGTGGGGAGAGAGTAGCATAGAGCACAATGGGTGAGTGGGGGAAGGGATGAAGGTGATAGGTCAGGGAGGAGAGAGTGGAGTGGATAGGTGGAAAAGGAGCTGCGCAGGTCGGACAAGTCCGGACAAGTCATGGGCACAATGCTGAGCTGGAAATTTGGAATTAGGGTGAGGTAAGGAAAGGGGAAATGAGGAAATGGTTGAAGTCCCCATTGATGCCCTGGGGCTGAAGTGTTCCGAGGCAGAAGATGAGGCGTTCTTCCTCCAAGCGTCTGGTGGTGAGGGAGCAGTGGTGAAGGAGGCCCAGGACCTCCATGTCCTCGGCAGAGTGGAAGGGGGAGTTGAAATGTTGGGCCACGGGCGGTGTGGTTGATTGGTGCGGGTGTTTCGGAGATGTTCCCTAAAGCACTCTGCTAGGAGGCGCCCAGTCTCCCCAATGTAGAGGAGACCGCATTGGGAGCAACGGATACAATAAATGATATTAGTGGATGTGCCCTGCTCTTGCACAGCAGGATTGTGTATCGGTAATACCTAACAGTGCTGGAAAAATTCCATCAGCAATAGCTTCACTACATCCTTAAAGATTCAATTGGAGGATCATCAATCAGACATGTAAATCATTCTTGATGCCAAATCCACAAGCAGTGAGGCAAACCGACTGCAATAGGGTAGCCACAGTGGTCAAATAGCCAAAAAAAAACTATCTTCACCGCCAAGTCCTGTCTTCACACCATGAATAACTTCCTTGATCTTAACAGAGGAATGAATATCTTCCAACCAAAATGTCAAGCAGTAAGCAGCATCAAGATCCAAGAGGTTAAAATGCAGATAGATTTTCAGAGTTGGGAACATTTCAAGAACATTAAAAAAAAGTGGTGGAACCCAAATGAGGAAGACAGTGGGTTGTGGACTCTCAACGCAGAAATCACCAATTTGATGGACAATTTAAAATAAACAAAAAGTTTAAGCAGACACAATTTCTACTGTCTCATGTGTCTTGATCCTCATTCTGGCAGTCGCAATGTTCTGGTGCAGTCATAAATTCTTCTGTGCAAAGTTCCATTTTGAATACAGAAGGCTTACTTCAGAGATAGAAGTTTGTGCCATGCCATAACAGAGTTGGGAGGAGGTTGCATTGAAAGTGGAAGGACATGTACTCCTTGCCTAGGGATGCCAAGTTGAAGAAAGGATAAACTATCAGGCTCATTGAGTGAAGAAGGCATCTTGAATGATAAGAGTGGAAAAAAAATGCTTGCAACACGTTCCCATAAATCAGCGTGAGGGAACGGTAGTGACAGCAATATGTGGTCAGAGACAGTGAATCCAGGCAGGAGTTGGCAGAACTACAACAGTGCACAGCAGAAAAGAGGAGGAGATTTACTCCTGAGCAAAATGTATGCTGTCTTCAAAGATATTTTCTTAGCATGAGTGGGATGGCATGTAGACAAATGCTGTGAATGCTAAATGAAAGTATTAGAGACATCTGTGCCACGGTGGAGGAAGTTCTTACACCACAATCTCCAAACACTGTCATGGCACCCAAGGTTATCACAGCCCTCAATTCTGGGGTGGCCAACTTGATGCAGGGGTTTGCCACTGAACTCTGTGGTATCTCTCAATCTGTCAACCACCTGTACATTGTTTCCATCACTGGTGCAATCTTTACTCAGGTGTGGGAACATATCAAATTTCCTACAGATTTAGAATCACAAATGCAGTTAATAACATGTTTTATTGAGGTAAAAGTTAACCACCTAGACAGTGATACCCACCTACATCTCTTTAACCATTTACATTGATGACATTATTGGCTCTACTTCCCTTTCAGTTCCAGAATTGAAAAAAAATATCAATTTGCTTCCAATTTCCACCCTGGTCTCACTTTACCTGGTCCATTTCTGACTCTTCTCTTCCCTTCCCTTCTTTGACATCGTTGTTTTTATTTCTGGGAATAGGCTGGTCATCGATATCCACTAAAAGCCCACTGACTCCCTCAGTTCCCTTGACTATACATCCTTGCACACTGTCTTCTGGAAGGACTCTACTCCATTCTCCTAATTCCTCTGTCTCCATCGCATCTGTTCTGATGAGACCAACTTCAACATGGGGGCCTCCGAAAAGTCCACCTTCTTCCTTGACCAAGGATTCCTTAGCACCATTGTTGACAGAACTCTTAGCCAAGCCCAATCCATCTCGTGCACTTGGTCCTCACCCTCTCTCTTCCCTCCCACGACAGGGATAGGGTCCCCTTTGTCCTCATCTACCATCTCACCAGCATCCACATCCAAAGGATCATTAGCTGCCATTTCCACCATCTCCAACAGGATGCAACCACTAGATACATATTTCACTGCCCTCCCTAGTAAGCCTTGTGCAAGAACTCCTCCTTCCCTGACACCGTGCACTCCCCACATTTCCATGATGCCTTCTCTTGTAACTGCAGGAGATGTAACACCTGCCCGTTACTTCCTCCCTCCTCACTTTCAAAGGGCTAAAACACACTTTCCAGGTGAAGAAGCGATTTACCTGCACTTCACTCAATCTAGCCTATTGCATTCACTGCTCACAATATAGTCTTCCCTTCACTGGGGAGAGGAAATGCAGACTCAGCATAGAAAACTTATGTTCTGTCTGAAAAATGACCCTGTCAGTCCAGTTGCTTGCCATTTCAACACACCACCATGGTGTCTGGCAGCATTTTTCCCTCAGGCTTGCAACAGACCTCCAGTGAAGCTCAGTGAAAACTGAAAGAATAACACCTCATTCTTTGCTTGTGGTTAGATAGGATAAATAGGCAAAGCCTTTTCCCTGGGGTTGGGAGTCCAGAACTAGAGGGCATACATCTCTATGACTCTGCAACCATCTGGACTCAGTATCAAGTTCAATAACTTCAAGACCTGAGCACCTTCTCCCATGTCCTTCCCCCAATCTCCATGCACCAGGCCTTGGCATCACGTGGCTGCTACTGTACATAACCCAGTGTCAGCATCTAACAGTCCCTATAGTGGCTATGCATTTCCCTGGTTGCCTTTATCCATTATTTTATCTGGCCGTGTGTTTTTCTCCTTTCCTGTGGCCTCCATCTCTACCTATTGTCTACTCCTTCCCCTTTCTCATCAACTTCTCTAACATATATGCCAACACTCTCCAGATTGTAGTGTGCCAACACACTACAATCACTTTTGAGAAAGGGTCACTGGAACTGAAACATTAAGTCTGATGCTGCCAGATCCATTGCGTTTTTAAAGCAATTTCTGATTCTGTTACTGAAAACCTTCTAGCATCTGATCAAGAATATGTTTTATCTGATTGCATTTTGATAGTGGACCTTCCAAGTCACTCCAGTTAGGTGTAGCATTTCATAAATAAAGACATTTCTCCTATGAACTGATTAATTAATTGTCTTGAAAGTAGAAAATTATATTATAATATGAATTTTATAAAATGCATGGAGGCTTATATGCAATTCACAATAGTTGAGGTGATTGTCAGGTATTTGGCTATTTTGAACATAATATTAGTTAATTATATCTCAGAAATATGAAAATAATATTGCAGGATAGATTATAAGGCTAAACTACTCACTTGTGTTAAAATATGTTATTAGATGAACCGTCTTGAACCGCTGCAATTCATATTAGCTTCATCACAGTGATGCCTACAATACAACTGCATCATATATTTGCTGTTTTAACTTATCTTTGAAGAATGGGGTTCTTGTGGGGCAGCAGTTATGTCCTTACCATTGACTCAGGAGACTCAGGTTCAAGTCCCACTTGCTCCAGTGTGTAAATTAAAATCCTTGAGCAGGTTGATCAGAAAATAATGTTTATTGTGGAATGAATGCTGCATTGTGGAGCCATTAATGGTGGATACTATAGGCATGGTATATAAAATCTGGGATGGATGTGGACTCTGATTGAATAGCCTTACATTGATAGCAAAAGGAGTAATTTTCTCTTTCCAAGCCCTCTGCGATACTTTAGGATTTCTGATTATTTTTCCATGAAGGGTTTTTTGTACAATCAGCATCATTAAAAAACTATTTGTAAATGGATAGTTTTAAAAATAGAAATTTGCTTTTAAGTTTAAGTTCATGGTACAGCTATTCCCTGGGGATGCTGTTTGGAGTTTGACTGAGTGTTGATTCAAGCTGTTTGAGCCAATATAGGTTCATTAAAAATAGATCTAGCAAACAGACATATGTTAATGATTGGATGTTCCTAATCAATTGAAAGTAGGGAAGAATGTTTTCTCCTGGGCAATTTCAGGACATGTTGATGTTGCAGATGTTAGGCTGTAGGCTTCTTCCTTACTTGAACAAAATGGAGAAAGAGACATCCAAAAGCTATGTATTAGAATTCATTACAAAAAGGTCTGTCAGGGGCAGAAATATTTTCTTAAAACTGGAGCTGAGTATAATCCAGAAAAAAAAAGTTTAAAAACAGACAACTTGCTTTGTCATTTCGTACAAAAAGCGATTTGCCAAATTAAGCTCAAGGGAATGAGATCAACTCTAGATGGTATTCTTACCATCTACGTAGTAACTGGTTTTTTTTTTGCATTTGATCTCATGTTAATTAGTTCACCTTTAAGGAGACCAGAGAAGCACAATGGCTGCATAGGAGACTATGGTATGCAGATGACAAGAAATTTCATTTTAATCACATCCTGATCAATTTTTGCTATTGTATAATTGGGTTTTCAGTACCAAAAGGAAAGTTTTTTTTTAAAGTGGCATGAAATCAATTTATTCTCACAAAACTGAGATGTGTTTAATGTTGCCGAACTCATGTATCCCATTTTTGACAGTTGGAAGCACACCTCACACACACCTCAGCTTCCTTTTTACAACTGACCCATTCACCATCTGTGATATGTCAAGAAACTTCAGATATGATGATATGGACCGCTGTTCCTTTTCTTTGCATTTTCACCTCAAGACTGAGCATTCCCGAAGCAAAGGGCAGAAAAGTAATTCCTTTCAGCAAAATTTCAATTACCTATTCAACCTCAAATCTTGAAACCTGCATTTCGTGAGATCATCCACCAGATAGCAATCAACTTTCTTATTCATTCCAATGTACCTTTTAACTCCTTTTTTTTAAGTTTCAACCAATTCACTAAAGCTTTGATGGAATAAGCAGTATATTCACTGAACTTTGAGTAAGTAACCTTTACTTAGCAGAATCTTTGCATATTATGTGCTTTTGAGGAAGGACGACAGTGCTATTATGAACATGTATAAAGCTACCGAAGATAGATGTATTGAACATTGATTTTACATTTATGGAAAAATAAATTAATAGAGGGTGGGTTGATCAATGAAATAGATTCCACTGATTTGTAAACTAAGGCTTTGGAGAAAACTGAACTGCATGAAATTTAGCTATTAGTCACTGAAGCACACCTAAAAATTCTTAATTGCAAAATGCTATTGCTTTTGCTTGCTAAAAGCATTTCAGCTTTCCTCATAATTCACGTAATAGTAAATTTGAGAGATGTTATGTAGCAAGTCATGAATCCAATCCATTAGCAGACAAAGTTCTTTACCAAGAGTTTAAGAACAGCTTAAGTTTTTTTTTATTTCAAAAATATACTTTATTCATAAAATATTCATAAAATAATTTGATGGACTGTACATTAGGTAATGCCATACATATGTCCACATTTACATACACAGCTCAGAATTATTATTATTACATACAGGTCTGTGCATTTCTCGCTCATATATTGAGCTGAGGCGTCAGCAGAGCCCAAATGACTGCATGGGCCCCCTGATCAGCTTAAGTTCATCTACTAGAGCTTCAATTGGTAAATATTGTAAAGAATCCTTAAAAAAAGTTTATCACTTCAAGGCCTTGTCCGCTCTCTTCTAACTCATAGTGAGTTGACCCTGTGCAGCAATATTTCCCAATCACGGGTTCAGCTTCTTTCACTTCTGCTTGGATGTCCTTGTTAAGTTTTGTTTTGAGATAGGTTGAAATTTTAAAGTCACATTCCTGGGATAATCAAATGTGACATAGTCAAACAAATGGCACCCATATCCTAATTTACTATAGAAATTCCATTTTGTAATGATATTACTTGATTAAATATAGTGCCATTACTGTTTTATGTTATGCTACTGGGTCGTGTTTGTGTACTATTAATTTGTGAATAAAATGACAGTAGGATCTTGTTACAAGCTGATTCAAGCTATTCAGTGGCATAAAACTAAAAAATTAAATTAGCACAACAACCTTTAAATATTTTTTCTTTTTTAAACCTCAGGTATGATTGTTTAATTGATTATTGCAGAAGAAATAGATCAAATGGCAAAAACTTCCCACAACAATCATAAGCAAAGTCTCCTTTGCCAAATGAATATTAGTTTCTTAGTATGCTTAGAGTGCAAAAAGAATGAACCCTACCAGTACGAGCATAAACAATGTGAAACACTATATTAAACTGACAGGTGTATGTCAATACCAAATGTCTTGCTGCTTTTGTTTCCCTGAAAATGACACAAGCCTCCTATATTTGTTCAAAAGGTCTCTAAGATTTTGCTTCTAATTAGAATGATTCTTACTCTATCCAAGAATTCTTAGTTAGGAACACATTGTCGGGAAAATTCCAGGCTCCATAAACATGAGTCAGGAGAAAGTGCCTTAGATGGTTTAATTTTGGCTCTCCACAGGATGGATATCAGCAGGAATTGAAGTTACAGCCCAGAACCAGTGC
The DNA here is from genome assembly GCF_020745735.1 of Hemiscyllium ocellatum. NCBI lineage: Eukaryota > Metazoa > Chordata > Chondrichthyes > Orectolobiformes > Hemiscylliidae > Hemiscyllium > Hemiscyllium ocellatum. The sequence continues at coordinate 65,575,986 of NC_083406.1, read as the reverse complement.
AGAGGTAGTCAGAGTTTGTGTGTTAGAAAGGCCTGAATCAGTGATCAGAATATCATAACAGCTAAAAGGAAATCACAAAATCAGTCCTCCAGAAGTTAACATTTATCCCAAACATGGACATTCTCCACTACTCATCCTTGCAACCCTTGTCATTTCGTATGCCCTATGACCTCTCATATGCTCAATTCTAACCAATGTGCCACTAAACAGCCCCATTGCTCCTTGTTCTATCAAAGCCAAATGAGTGCCCTTCCATGGTCATTTGTAGCCCCTCGGCCAACTTTTATTATTGTGCAAAGCCTTGGCCGTCAATCACCACATTTACACTTTGGACCCTCCATGCCAATTTGTTAAGTATTCACATGGATAGACTTCAGAACCCATGCTGAAGTGAAATGAGTTTATGTTCCATGTGTCCGTTGATATCCTAATTACTTTGGAAAAAAGGATTTGATGAAAATACAATGATGAAATGTAACCACTTAATATCTTTGGTCAAAGGAACATTTGTTTTCATAGCCGTAAAGTGCTTCAGACATTGTGGGGCAGCATGGTGGCTCAGTGGTTAGCACAGCTGCCTCACAGCACCAGGGACTTGGGTTCGATTCCAGCCTCAGGCACTGTTCGTGTGGCATTTGCACGTTCTCCCAGTGTCTGCATGGGTTTCCTCTGGATGCTCCGGTTTCCTCCCATAATGCAAAGATGTGCAGGTTAGGTGGATTGGCCATGTTCAATTGCCCACAGTGTTAGGTACAGGAGTGTTCGGCAGGAGTAAATGTATGGTAGGGAAATGGGTCTGGGTGGGTTACTCCCCGGAGGGTCGGTGTGCACTTGTTGGGCCAAAGGGCCTGTTTCCATATTGTAGGGAATCTAATCTAATCTAGTCTCAACTTCTCCGGGACACCCGCAATAACCAACCCCATTGCTCCATGGCTGAACACTTCAACCCGTCCTCCCACTCCGCTGAGGACGTGCAAGTCCAGGGCCTCCTCCATCGCCACTCCCTAACCACCTGATGCCTGGAGGAAGAATGCCTCACCTTCTGCCTCAGGACCCTCCAACCCCATGGCATCAACATGGATTTCACCAGTTTCCTCGATTCACCTCCCTGTACCTTATCCCAGTTCTAACCTTCCAGCTTAGCACCTCCCTTATGACCTGTCCCACCTGTTCATCTTCCTTCCCACCTATCCACTCCACTGTCCCCTCTGACCTATCATCATTACCCCCATCTCCATCCACCTATTTCACTCTCAGCTAACTTCCTCTAGCCCCACCCCTCTCCTGTTTATCTCTCCAACTCCAGAGGCTCCTACCTCATTCCTGATAAAGGGCTTTTGCCCGAAATGTCAATTTTCCTGCTTCTTGGGATGCTGCCTAGCCTGCTGTGCTTTTCCAGCACCACATTCTCGACTCTACTCTCCAGCACCTGCAGTCCTCATTTTCACCCGGTTTGTTTTCATAGCCCTATTTCAAAACACATTGTGACCACTTGGAGCAGTTAGTCAAACTGTGAACTGACAGGCCTTCCACAGTAATAATGATCATATTTGGGTGCATGACTGATTTTACAACTTATCATGATAGCTGTCGGGCCAATGTCAATAGATAGAGAGAAATAGCAAGCATTCACTCTTTTCATACCATGGATACTTGCAATGAAATAAAGGAGTTGAGATGTAATTGCTTTAGCAGGTCCAAAAAGCTGAACAATTCCCTTTTACAGTCCCTTAAATATTCCCTTTATGTCAAAGGAGAGGCAATACATATCCAAAAGGGTAGCTTACTTCTGTAAGTACCTCCTACAGCTTTAGATCTTCTTCTGGAAAGTACAAATCACATAGGTAAAATTTTGGACGCTTCATTATTGAAAATTGGATCTGTTTCAAGGCAGCTGCACTTTAACATGTGCCAGAGTTATGCATGATACATCTCACTCTGTCTCCATGGTGGATGTCAGACTTAGGGCAGGACTCAGTGCTTTAGTGCTATTTTGCCTAAGACAGAGAGCCTCTTCATCACTACAAAAGTTCAGATGTTCGAGGTAGAATTATAATTCATACATCAGGTCAAGCATATTATCTTACTAGACCAATGACATATCTTTCCCAAAAGAAAAGGCAAGAATTCATTAATTTTGCACACCAGTTGGATTCTAATTATCTGCCTAAAAGCTCCATATCATCCATCAACTATCAGGGCAATTTAACTATGCCCCAATACTTAGCATATGCTAAAAATTACTATAGTTTTGAAGCTTACTTAAAAACACAGCTAGAGGCAGTTATAGGAACTAACCTGCACCTCAAGCACTGAAAATTTTAATATAAAGCACAGAAAATAGGCAAAATACATAGCTATGCTAGGTAAAAGGTTTATTGGAAGCACACATTTTAAAATCTTCAGATCTCAACAGCAAGGCAAATCTTCTCACCCCTTGACTTTTGTGCCTATAAATCATACCCATAGGGGATGCTGACACATTACATAACATGGTGAATCAGTCTTAGGGGCAGGGAAACAGCTGTTTTCTAAATTCAGCTGTTCCACAGGAATGCTGTCCTGTCATTGTCTGTATGTACATAATCAACAAGCATCTGTTCAGAATTTAAAACTACATGCAGACAAGCTTGTTTCCACATTAATCTTAAACTGTAGGACTATGCTAGTCATTAATAAACTAGCAAACTACTTGAGGATTGCTCCAACCTTCCTGGTCCCCTCATGCACCAGCACAACGTTTGGACTTTGCTTACGGATATTGTCAAAATTGAGGATTGATTGTACCTCTGATTTTCTGAATGCACCAGCACAGTATTTTCTAGGTTGACCTCAAATTGCTCACATTAATTTGCTTCAGGCATTGGAAAAACCTTACTTGTTTGAAGAGACTGTAAGGGTGCTACTATAGCATTTTAAATTGATATGTTGCTGGACAAGAAGTCAATACAAGCTTGTGAACCAGGTGTGACAGATAAGTGAGGTAGATTCAAATTAGGTTCTGGGCAGATGGATGTTCTCAAGTTCATAGCAGGTGGAGAAATTCACAAATCTGTGCTTGTTTTATTAAGCCAGTACATTCCTAGACAGATCGACACATAGCCGGCTTTGATCATAAGGTATGTGAGTGCCTGTCTTTTCCAGCAATTCAGAATTGCATTCGCAATTCAAGTACTTATGGACAGTCAATCAAAAAGATTAAATGCAATCATGTGATAATCTGCTGAGGCTGAGATGTTCTTGTGTAAACCTGCTTATAAGGATATCTGGCTCGATATACCCAGTGCTCCAGTCATGTGATTAAATCACAGGATCATGACATCTGCCATCGATAGCCCTCCAGAAATAAGACACGAATAGACAGCTTGAGATTCTTGTTTAAAATTGTTACATCTTTTCAGCAATGAGGAATATTAGTATTTTCAGGTTAGACAGGCACAGAGTTGCCATTGGAGGACTTGTAAACCATGACCTGATCTTACAGCCGTGTGGGTGTTGATTGGTTCACGTCCCGACCTCTGCACCATCTCTAAGAGCTATCAGAAAATCAAATGAGACTGCAGCCAACTCCTAGGAGGAATTCCTTGGATTCTGGACTGCAAAGTAGTTTGGGCCATTTTACCAAGGTCACGCAAACTGGTCAATACTTATGCCACAACTTGTAAAATATGAGTGAAAGTGCACAACTAATGGTCACAGTGCCCTCACCATGCTGCTCCAATTTTACACGCTCCTCACCTGCTAGTCCAGTACTGGAGAAGCTGGCAGTCTAAAATTCCAGCCATATAGTTATTAAGGCATTATAAGTGGTCTTTTGGCTCATTGAGGTGATATGGAGCAATTAGGTCACTCTTATTCCTTTGTGTTAACCATGTGGTCATGTAAATTTATTTACATCAACGTATTATCTTTTTATTGTGATTCAATTAAATTGTTATCCTATTTGTACACTATGGCATGATCCTTTCACAGCTGTAATTTAAACATTTGACACATTAGACATAAATCTACATCTTTAAAAAAGTGGTTCAATATTTACAAAATAATTCTTCGTAGAAAACTCTATCCCTTTTGAAAAAGTGTTTCAAAAAATTAAGATTACTTCAAAATGTTTTGTTCACATGTCAACTTTGTAATTTCTTTTCCAACTTGTATGATTTTAAAAATAGTAATTCACCACAAAGCAACATTCTGTGAATTCTTACACTTAGCAAATGACATAACCTGCTGCTTCAATAATATTGTTTTGTGGAAGTAGTCTCAGGGATAGTCAAACTGCCAATTTCTGAGTTCATTTGATTGCTAAGAAACGATCAAGCTTAATCGTTTTTAAATATTGCCTTTATAATTAGCTGTCTGTCTGGATATATCACTACCTGGGGTATGGTAACTGTACCATTTGAGATAGAAGACGGTTACAGAGAGTGATGAACTTGGCCCGGACAATCACAAAGGCTAACCTCCCATCTATAGAATCCATCTCGCAGATCTGCTGTCAAGGAAAGGCCGCCAGCATTCTCAAAGATCCATCCCACCCTGGCAATTCCTACCATCGAGTAGAAGATACAGAAGCCTGAACACACGCACCAGCCATTCAACAGTTTCTAACCTACTGTTGTTAGAATACTGAACGGACTCACAAACTCTTAACATTCACCTGTACCTGTATTTTTTTGTTTGTGCCACTGTTTATCTGCTATTTACTTATCTATGCTTCTTAACTCTGTGATCTGCCTGCTTGCTCGCAAGACAAAGCTTTTCCCTGTGCCTCGGTACGTGTGACAATAAATTCAATTCAATTCAATTCAATTCAATTCAATTCAACTGTCAAATTCCTGTAGTATAATGGAATAGTTGTTTTATGGCCAACTCTGGGTAAGTTGTAATGTCTTTTGCTTGTAGAAATATCAGATGCAGTCAGTAGGCCACAGTTTCTAACAGCAAAGTTTATTCGGTCAATATAATTTAACATTGCATTTGTTCAGAACAAAGCTGGGGAAAAACATCTGCATAATTCACTCTAGAGTGTTTTTTCAGGAGGCTTTTTGTTTTTGCAAAACACTGAAGGAGGTTTCTTCTTCCAATTTTACAGTCAGTCACTAAAACAGATTCTCAATGAGTATCTACTTAGGCCAACCAAAAAGAACCAGTTGTAATAAAACACAGTGGAAGCTGGAAATCTGCAATACAAAGAGAAAACTGCTGGAAACATTCAACAGGTCGGCAAGCATTGATAGAGTTCAGGTAACAGGTATAAATGGACAAGTTTACCTTTGGAGTTTGGACTGATGTCAAAATCAAATGTCAATCAGGTTATTGCAGTGTGGGGGCAACAGTTACCCAGTTGTGATTGTGCCAGATTTAGTCAAGTGGGGGCCAGAGAATGGACTAATAATTAAAGAAGGTTGGCAGGCTTTGAAAGCTGGACAGCCAGGAAGAGACCCTTCAATTCTGTAGAAATGGGAGCTTGTCTTTTCAAATAATTGACCAGAAATAAACTAGTCTATAAGAGTTCTTAGATTTTACCACACTGATTTCTGACTCTCATCCTGTAGCTGAAGGACCTTGAAAGAGTCAAAATGAGGTCTGTTTGAACTCAATGTGAAGTTCCCTTGGTCTTGTTGTGCTTAGGTTTCCCTCCTGTCTTAATCCTACACTTGCCACTTCTGCAAAGCTCCAGCACCGTGGATCATTTAGCTTCCAATGTTTCAACTAATTCTATGTACAACTGTAATTTTCCAGTTTGATATGTGTGCAAGGCAACTGAAAATTGTAATGCAACAATTGAATCAAAATATCTGCTCAGATTGAAAACAAAAACATACTAAGGTTATTAACAGGAAAACTAACTCATGTCACACCAAATATGCACTGCCTAACTTATAACACAAAAGGTTCACACTGTTTTTTGGGTAACCTTGTCATTTATTTTGTAGCAAATTCGTCCTTTAATCCAAAACTAAAAACAAACATTTAAGTTTCAAATGTAATTTCTATTTGAAACAACTGTAGAATAACATACATTTCCAACAGGACAAAATACTTAAATAAACAATTCTGTAAATTAATTAGCAAGAAGCAAATAACGTAAAAAAATTACAAATCACTCATCTGTACAAAACATATTTTGAAGTATAAAAAGAAAATAAAAATATTACCAACTTAGATTCAGTTTAATGAATTGAGTAGATTGTGGCGGCACCATGCAATTTAGTCAGTGCTTCTGCCATTTAACATTGATTCTGAAGAAACATCTCAGTTAAATAGCTGCTGTCTGCAACATTACTGTTCTTATGTATTGATATTAATAAAGCTAATTCATCAATGTCTATCACTTCTGTTTACAGCCTGTAAATCATAGACCAAGGTGGCTTCACAAACAGCAGTTGTGAAAAGAGAAGAACAAACTTAAACTACATTTTCCAAGAACAGTGGGAAAACAAAATGATTTTAGGTTGAAATCTTGGACAGCAATCTGATCATCATTGATTAATCTATTTCAAGAGATGAGAGTTCAACAGTGCATAGTGCCAAAGCTAAGACCAGCAGTGTAATGGATCCCAGCATGAGAAAATCAAGATTGTAGACATACAGTCAAAGAACGTGTGCAATGATAGGATGTCAAGGATCAGGTAAATGATTTGCTATGCAAGATCCTTAAGAGACACCATCATAACAGCTGTTTCACATCACATGATTGTCATTTTCAGTCAGCAGAAAGGTACCAGTAGTTGCTAAATGAACATTGTCAAATCCAGTATTAGGGTTTGCATTCAGCAAATGAAGCAAGTTGTCAGAACTTAAAAACAAATAATTCTGAAGCTGCAAGGTAAATGTCTTTGATTAACTATCGAAAAGGTTTGGACTGGATAATCTTTGTGACGTCAATTCAATATTCACTAAGGAAAGCAAGACATTTACATTTTATAGCCTGTGCGTTCCAAAGTTTGAATCATGTACAGAAACAATGCAATAAATGATAGTGCAATGAATTGCATTTAGGGAGAGTCAGTTAAACCTGGAGGTTGACATTTGCTTCTTTCGAGATCATGGAGCTAAGTCGTATGTAATTCTATCCATGTTGCAGCACAGAAAAATGAATTACATATAAATAAAAAATAACTAAAAGTGCAGCCGCCAGGGAAAACTTTGGTTTATGAAACAACACCATAATTGTTTTTCTATTGAGTACATTTGAATAAGTGAGCTGAACATTTACAGGCGACCAGCAGATGGGTAAACAATGGTTGGACCTGGAAATTAGGGCACTTCTACTCTGGCCACTATTTTATGGTTAAGCTGGAAGCAACAGGTGAACTGCCTGTTCCTGGAGCTGTTGAGGCATTTCAGTGATGTAGTCCAGTTTCAAACCTGCAGAGTACTGTCAGTGAAAGGTAGGGTGACCCCTTTTCAGGCCTTTCTCACCAATTGGAGCCCTCCCTTTACGGTTTTTCCTCCCCATATTCATTCAGCTCCAATGACATTTTAATATGAACATCCCCCCACCCCCAAATCCCCCCCACCCCCACCCCCACTGCCACCCCACCCACCCTCAACCATCTGCAGTCTGCCTCATGGGCCTTAATGAGATCACCAACTCTTCAGGTTTCGGGGTATCCATGATCAATTGTGCCTTTTCCAACACAGGTCTCCTCCAACACAGATACGTCTAGTGCAGAATTGCTGGCCTCCACTCAGCCAGCAGCTCTATGAGGTAGGACCTCCTTCTGGAGTCAGATGGAAGTCTCAACTCATACTAATTGAAGGGCTATAGCCAAAAATAAAGCATAGCAAACTGCCGGTAATGGCATGCCTACCCCTGACATTGCTGCTCTGGTGCACAGAACCTGACTTCAGCATATCATTGTGTTCTTCTGAAAGTTCAGCTATTCAAATAAAGGAGAATTAATCAAAATGATTTACCAGAGGATACCTTCTCATTGTCATTAGCTAACTGCACACGTAAAACTATGTCCATTTTGAGAATTTTACTCTTAACATTTTTGTATGATTACAGCAAACTTTTATTAACCAGTACCTTTGGGATCAGGAATATAGTTGATGATCAAATATTCCAAGTGATTAAAAGTTCTACATAATCAATGCAAAAACACACTTTAAGTCACAGAAACATAATGCGAGGGTTTACAAATCACTGTTAAATGTTATTTCCATCATAAATCACTTAACTATTAATGAAACTTTGCCTTAGATAAAATTTACCAGCAGAGAGGCTTCTCAACTTCAGCCTCAACTAACTACTTGGACATCGTGGAGATTGCGGTAACTCAGGAAACTTCCAGTATTTGATGCATGTAATTTTTGCTGGTTTGTATCAAAAATGCTGGTTTGTAAGTGCCGGTTAAAACAAAGTTTGCTGAATTTTTAAAATGAAATGTTGCATTACTTGGCCTTCCAAGTTCTTTACCCAGAATTCATCAGGACCTTCACATCAGTTGCAAAATCCAGTCTTCTATGTTATTTCACTTACAGTCCCCAATATCTTGTGAGGAATTAATACTGCCTTTCACTCACATTGTAAAGTAACAATATGTAGCGACAAATCCAGTAAAATCATATGCCAAAATATCTGTTATTGGAAGCATTGCTCATTGTTATCTTTGAATAAGTGGATTATATTTGAGACATGTATTGACATGAGTAATGAAAACAATATTTTCTTATGTTCTTGTCTTCTCATGAGAAAACATCCTTTTTAAAAAGGCTTTCTGCAGAATTGGTGATAAAATAGGATAGTCTAGCATCAGTGATCATTTTGTGTGCCATCCTCTCTATTCATGCTAAGTGCACAGTATAGCATACCAAGCTATTCTCCGGTTTCTAATACTATGTTTATATCTGCAATGTTAAACAGAACAAGAATAGAGGAATTATAACCTCTCAATACATTATTTCAAAAGAAGTGACAAAACATTAGTGTTGAAGCAAAAAATTTTTAGCACAATGTTACAACAATCATATGTTCTCTAAGAAACAGATCTCTTACCTTACCAATCCGTGTTGTGCGAAATAAATTTGCTGTTTGCAACTGGGTAACCTCACCCCTGTAGACCGACATCCAGTAGGTTTAACTTGTATCATCCATCATCTAAAAATTTTTAAAAATTCAGCTATTAAAATGGTGAAGTTTTGTATGATTGACTTTAGTTTAACTTTAGCAATTCCTTTGAATATTTGGATGTCCCACTGTCATGGGAGTGAGTGTTACTACTTTGGTCTAAATATAATTTTTTTCATGGAACGGGTAAGTGCCATTTTACTGTTTTTGCCAGCTATAAAGCCTGATTCATCATTCAGTAAGAGCATGGCTGATCTCTTTGTGTTTCAAATTCCGCATTCTTATTTATTATGTTTTACATGCCATCATTGTGAAGAGAATTATGACATCAATAATAGAGTTTTCCTCGCTAAATCAGACTGCCTGTTTTCCACGTGGTAATACCAGTTTTATCAGCAGTGACAACCTACATAACTCAATGAGAGAAAGATATTTCTCATGGACACTCAATGCAATCACTCGTGACTTTATAGGGCAGCATGGTGGCTCAGTGGGGCCAGGGACCCAGATTCAATTCCAGCTCAGGCAACTGTCTGTGTGGAGTTTGTACATTCTCCCCATGTCTGCGTGGGTATCCTCCGGGTGCTCCAGTTTCCTCCCACAGTCCAAAGGTGTGCAGGTCAGGTGAATTGGCCATGCTAAATTGCCCCTCATGTTAGGTGCATTAGTCAGAGGGAAGTGGGCCTGGGGGTGGAGGTTTACTCTTCAGTGGATGGGTGCGGGCAAAATGGTCTGTTTCCACATTGTAGGTAATGTAACCTAATCTAATCTTATTTAGAGAAAGCTACAATGAATATTCAAAGATTCAATATTATAGTATTCAATATTGTATTGTGTTGAGCATCTGTCAACAGCCCAAATGAAAATCAGCCAGTTGACTTTTATAATATCAGCAGTTCTGTGTGTTATCACAGAATCCTGGAAAGTGACAGCATTTCTACTTCTCAAATCATGGAGTACATCAACTCAAGAAATGAAACATTGACATGGATAATCACACAGGTACAAACACTGGCTTCTGAATCCTTTGTAGAAGTCAGCTGACAACACAGCTAGCCACTTGTACCCTATTTACTAGAGGAACTGTACCAATATAAATATCAAAAATCAGAAGTAATATACAACATAGGACTAAGCACGTCAACATATTGCCCCAGTTTTTGCGATCAAAACAACAGCGAATTTCAAGTTACTTTCCATTCTCAATATGCAAATCTTTCAACATCATTTGACAAAGAAAACTTAACTCGTGACTTGTAAAATACCGCAAGCTGTAAGACCATCTTTTTACTATTTCGCTGATTACTCTGATGAAGGTGGAAGTTCACCCTTAACCTCCCTGTATCATGGAATTGCTGCAAATATCCACAGAAATCCAGATTTAACAGGATGAGCACATTTAAACAAGGTCAGAGTGGGGAAGTCTGCTGTTGATTGTATATTGTTCAGCACCATTTGTGACTCCTCAGATATCCAATATTCCATTTTCACATGCAGCACAACCTGGTTTGGGCTAATACTGGTAAGTAATACTCACAAGTCGAAGAGTGTCTGCTGGAAAAGCACTGGCAGTCAGACAGCATCTGAGGAACAGGAGAGTTGATGTTTTGAGCATAAGCTCTTCATCGGTTATGCTTTTCCAGCACCACACTCTTTGATTCTGATCTCCAGCATCTGCAGACCTCATCTTTTCCTAAGTAATATTCCCAAGCCAATTCTCAAACAAGAGCAAATCTAACCAATGTTCCTTGACATTCCTCCACTATCAACATTCTGGGGATTGCCATTGACCAATAACAATAGGAGCAGCCAGACAAACACTGTGGCTACAAGCGTCAGTCAGGGGCTAGGATGTCTGTGGTGAGTAACTCACTACCTGTCACCTCAGTGCCACTCAACTGTTCTCAAGACTGAAGTGGATTTCTCTCTATTTGCCTAAGTAAGTGCAACTCTAACAACACTCAAAAAAGCTTGATACCACACAGGACAAAACAACCCGCTTGATACAAATTCCCTTCCATCACTTTCAATTTTCCCATTTTTAAACGTTGATACACAGTGGCAAAAGCATGTACCATCTACAATATGCTCTGCAACAACTCACTACCTAAAAGCCATGATGTCTAAAAGGTACAAGGACAAAAAATTCACATGGCCTGGGATTCAAATCTGCTGATGTTGGAGTATTGAATCCAGCCCATCTTCTCCATGTTCATCGTGTCAAATGTTTTCATTATCTTAAGATGTAGAGCTGTTGGAATAGGGTAGACAAACATAGAATAGAGAACATAGAACATTATAGCATAGTACTGGCATTTCGGCCCTTGATGTTGCGCTGATCTGTGGAACCAATCTGAAACCCATCTAACCTATACTATTCCATTCTCTTCCAAATGCCTATCTAATGACCATTTAAATGCCCTTAAAGTTGGCGAATCTACTACTGTTGCAGGCAGTGCATTCCACTCTCCTACTACCCTCTGAGTAAAGAAACTACCTCTAACATCTGTCCTATATCTATTACCCCTCAATTTAAAGTTACGTACCCTCATGCTAACCATCGCCGTCCAAGGAAAAAGGCTCTCACTGTCCAATTTATCTAACCCTCTGATTATCTTATACATCTCAATTAAGTCGCCTCTCAACCTTCTTCTCTCTAATGAAAACAGTCTCAATCCCTCAGCCTTTTGTCATAAGACCATCCCTCCACACCAGGCAATATCCTAGTATATCTCCTGTGAACCCTTTCCAAAGCTTCAATATCCTTTCTATAATGTGGTGACCAGAACTGTATGCAATACTCCAAATTTGGCCACACCAGAGTTTTGTACAGCTGCAGCATGATCTTGTGGTTTCGAAACTCAATCTCCTACCAATAAAAACTAACAATCTGTATGTCTTCTTAACAACCCTATCAACCTGGGTGGCAATTTTCAAGGATCTATTTACCCTGGACACCGAGATCTCTTTGTTCATTTCCACTACCAAGAATCTTACCATTAGCCCAGTACTCTGCATTCCTGTTACTCCTTCCAAAGTGAATCACTTCACACTTTCTGCATTAAACTCCGTTTGCCATCTCTCAACCGAGCTCTGCAGCTTATCTGTGTCTCTCTGTAACGTACCACATCCTTGATGAACATCTGTCACCACTATCCACAACTCTACCTACCTAGTGTCATCCACGAATTTACTAACCCATCCTTCTATGCCCTCATCCAGGTCATTTATGTAAATGACAAAAAATAGATCCTTGCGGTATCCCACTAGATGTTCATCAGGATAAATATTTCCCATCAACCACCACCCTCTGTCTTCTTTCAGCTTGCCAACTTCTGATCCAAACCGCTAAATCATCCTTAATTCCATGCCTCTTTACTTGTGCAATAGCCACCATGGGGAACTTTATCAAAGCCTTACTGAAATAAAGATACAAAGATAAACGTCACATAACACCAGGATATCGTCAAACAGCTTTATTTGAAAGTACAAGCTTTTGGACTGCTGCTCCTTCTTCAGGTAGCTGACAAAGGAGCAGTACTCTGCAAATGTGTAGTTACAAATAAACCTGTTGTACTATAACCAGGTGTTGTGCAATTTTAGCTTCATTATCTTAAACAGATCTTTCAGGTCACACTTCAATTTTTCCTATTTGAGGAGAAAGGAAAAACTCCAGCCTGTTCACTCTTTTCTGACTCTCAGTTCTGATTTCATTCTGCTACATCCATTTTCTGCCAATCCCTCTCTGTCCTTTCCCTTTTGTAATATAGAGATCAGAATTGCTCACAGTACTCCATGGGGTAAAACCAATGCTCTGTACGTCTTTTACTTAACACCTAGAAATTCAAACAAAAAATTAAAGAAGAAGGGTTCATTTCCTCCTCAAATAATTTCTCCCAAATCTTCAGTTATTCAGGCCATAACTATAACAACAGTTTCACAATTCAGCAGCTCTTGATGCCTACCACTCCTAACTTTGGAATTCAGTGGCAACTATATAGACAGGAGATTTTCTGTTTGTGGGTTATGCAACTATACGGTTGATATAACTGAGTTCAATCCTTTCAATAGCTGGAATCTTCATGGATGTCTTTCAACACCAATTGAATGTGAAGCCAGTTATGTGTCCCTGTTCTGCCACATGTTGATCACCACACAGAATCAAATCCAGATTTCTTTCTAGCATTTTTAATCCAGAAAATGATAACAAACTTTGGTGATTTGAGCACAAGACCTCTAGTGTCTCGACACTCAAATTCTTCTTCTACCCACACAAACACCTTTTTCAGTCATGACAAGGGGCATCACTAATGTGTCTCGTATTACTTGCTGATTCCTAATCGCCCTCCAGAAGATAATGAACCATCTTGAACTGTTGCCATCAGTGTGGTACAGGCACACCCAGAAGAGGGGATTCCAGGATTTGACTCTATATTGAACAAAAAATGGCAGTGAAGGAAACATACTTGTGGTAGTATTCACATGAACTCACTGCTTGCCCTTCGAGGTGGTGGAGGTTGCAAATTTGAAAGGTGCTCAAGTAGAAGTCTTACTGAGTTGCTGCAATGCATCTTGTAGATATTGTGCAAACCATTACTGTATGTTAGCGGTAGAGAAGATAGGCTCAAGGAGGCTGCTTTGGCTTGGGAAATACCGAGCTGTTCGAGTGTAATTGGAATTGCACTCATCCAGGCATTGGAAAGTGTTCCATCACATTGCTGATTCGTATACTGTCAATGGTGGATCAGCTTTGGGTAGTCAGAAGGTGTGACAATCACCATATAATCTCAAACCTCTGATATATTATGTTTTTCAGAGTATTTACCAGGCCAGTCAAGCTAAATCTCTGATCAAAGGTGGCACCAAGGTCTTGAGAGTAAAGGACTTACTCGAGGTAATCATGTCATTGAATGTGAATGGAAGGTAGTCCGACTCTGCCATTCTTTACAGTTAGGTAAAAACAAGGACTGCAGATGCTGGAAACCAGAGTCTAGATTAGAGTGGTGCTGGAAAAGCACTGCAAGTCAGGCAGCATCCGAGAAGCAGGAAAATCGACGCTTCGGGCAAAAGCCCTTCATCAGGATTTGTCTTGTGGAAATGTTATGTCCCACTTACCAACTCTGCCTGCCCAGGCTTTGTTGCATATAGACAGTGTGTTTTATCAGCTGAGGATTTACAAATGGAATTAAGTAATAGATCATTGATATTAGTAAATATTCGAACATCTGACCTTATGATGGATGGAAAATGATGGTCAGGCCTAAATCAGCAATATTCTGTGGCTAAGTTAATGTGTCTCCAACAACTACAATTCTCTGCCTTTCTACTTGGTGTGACTCCAACTTGTGGAAGAGCTTTCTCTCTGAATCCCATTGATTGCACTTTTACTGCAATGCCAGTATATCTTTCCTCACTGTCACCTCTGTCAAATACTGCCTGAGTATAATGAGCAGCCACCCTCATCTCAACTCATTTGTCCATGCTTGTACCAAAATTATGATGGATTCTGCAGCCAAGAGATCCTGGGAGAGGCCGAAATATGACATCTTTGATCACTCTCCCAATGAGGCAGAATAGATTGATAGAATGGTAATTGGTTGGAATTAATTGGTTCTATTTTGTGTAACGAGGGCATACATTTGAGATGCTGTTGCATGTGCACCTTGACTTTCGAGAGAGTTTATCTCAGGAATCCATGTGCTGCATGTGTATAGAGTTGCAATTCAGCCTGTCAGTTAGATTGCTTTCGGTTTTCACTCACAGGTGGCGTCAACTCCACTTTCCTGCCTTTTTCCCATACCTTTAATTACCTAACTGTCCGGGGGAACCAGCCAATTGGATACAAAATTGGTTTGAGGGTAGAGGTCAGAGGATGGTGATAGAGGGTTGTATTTTGGACTGGAGTTCCATAGTATTGATGCTGGTTCCACTGCTTTCATCACTTATATAGATGATTTGGATATGACTGTAGGAGATATGGTAGTAAGTTTGCAGATGACATCAAAATTGGTGGTTTAGAAGAAAGTGAAGAAAATTATCTCAGAGTACAACCATAACTTATTCAACTGGGCCAATGGGCTGAGGAGAGATAGATGGAGTTTAATTTAGATAATTGTGAGGTGTTGCATTTTGAAAGGGCAAACAAGGGCTGTATTTATACATTTAATGGTCCGGCCCTGGGGAGTGTTGGGGGCGGTAGGAGGTGCAGATGCATTGTTCCTTGGAAGTGGAGTCACAGATAGGCAAGGTGCTGAAGAAGGTACTTGCTTTCATTGGTCAGTGCATTGAGTTTAGGAGTTGGGATGTCATGTCGCAGTTGTATGGGATACTTTTAGAATACTGTGTTCAGTTTTGGTCTCCCAGTTACAGGGAAGATGTTGTTCAACTTCAAAGGGTTTAGAAAAGATTCACAAAAATGTTGCTGGGTTTGGAGGGTTTGAGCTGTAGGGAGAGGCTGAGTAGGCTGGACCCAGACTGAGGGTGACCATATAGAGGTTTATAAGATCATGAGGGGCATGGGTAGGGTGAATAGCCAAGGTCATTTTCCTGGGGTAGGGGAGTCCAAAATCAGCAAGCATGGGTTTAAGGTGAGAGGGAAAATACTTAAAAGGGACCTGAGGGGCAACTTTTACGCAGATGTTGGTGTGTGTATGGAATGAATTGCCAGAGGAGGTGGTGGAGATGAATACAATTATAATATCTAAAAGGGATCTGGACAAGTACATGAATAGGAAGGGTTGAGAGGTATATGGGCCAAATGCTGGCAAATGGGATTAGATCACTTTAGGATATCTAGTTGGTGCAGACACGTTGGACTGAAGGATCAGTTTCCGTACTATATAATTCGAAGACTCTATGACTAATTAGAAATCTGTCTATCGTAGCCTTTAATATTGATAATGAGCCAGCCTCAAGAGCACTTTGCGGTAAAGAAATCCATAGAATTGAGTGACTCATAAAGCTGCTGTTCAATTTGGAGGAGTACTGATGCATTAGGCTAGCAGTCAATGATAATCAACAGATATCCTTCATATGATTTTATGCAGTCTGGAGACAATGTTCACAATGCTATGGGTCACTCCATCCCATTGCACCAACATATCCGGTGAATCTATCTATCTGATCGAACAGAACACACCCAAAGACGATGACAGACTAGCTTGGGTTATGAACTAAAAGAAATGACTCTCTGAGCATGACAATGTCAGGCTGCCCAAAGACTTCTTACCATAATGTAAAACCAAAAATAAAAAGGTACTCTCAAAACTTGTTCTTAGCTGTAATGAACAAGATATTCACACAGCTCAGAGAAACTAATGGCAACCGACACTGACTGCACTTAAACTAAGTGGCAGTGGAACATGACAATTCCTGCAATTATGCTGTCAACATTTGCAGAGTTATTTTCATATCAAACCACTCCTGCACTCTTTGCAAATTCCAAAGCAATATTTTAAATACCGTCCCGTTTATGTCTGCTTTGCGGAAACAGGTTATTCTGCATACGCTTAATGCTGCCACTTACAGCAGGAATCGGCTGTACATTTGTCGATCACTTGCATACTTAAATATTATATGCTACATTCTGCAATTGCAATGTTTTGAATAAATATATCAGAAAAACAACAAGAATAGAGTGTTCATACAACAGCAAAATGCTGGTATTGAGTGTATAGATATTTCTAAAGTAGAACAAATGATGTTTTCAACAACTCTTATCTTTTTTATTTAGAAAATTCTTTCAAAGTGTTTAACGTATGCATATAGGGAAGACTGAAGCCATTATCTTTAGTCTCTTCCACAAGCTCTACCTTCTTGCCATGAACTACTGTATGCTATTTCCCAACTGTCTGAAAATGAAGGAGAGTGCTTACAACCTCAGTGTTACACTTTGTCTCTACATGTACTTTCAACAACTTATCAGCACCAGTGTTAGAGTCAGAGAGACACAGAGACATAGAATTGTATAGCATATAAAGAGACCCCTTGGTCCAACTCATTCATACTAACGAGATATTTTAACTTAATCTAGTCCCATTTGCCAGTGTTTTGAATGGAATAGAATATCATTCATTGTCATGTGCACTCAGACATACAGGAGTGAGTAAAACATTTTGCAATGTTGCTGGTTATGGCGTCATCTTAGGTACGAGCACCAAGGTACAATTCTTCGATACAAAAAGAGGAATAAAAAAAAGGTAGTTGCATTACTGTACAGAAATATGACATAGTTCAAAGGATAGTCCTTACAGTCATATAAATAAATGACAAATAAAGGCTACATTGCAGTAACTAAACGCAGGGGCTTCCACGCGTGGTTTGCCGGCCCACGCCAGACTCCAGATTAATAGGCATTGCTTCCCCGCTCCAAGCCTCCAAACTGCTATACACCGGCTCTCAGCTGCTCCAAAATATGTTTTTTCCAGGACTTATTTCCTGATGCCATACTTTGCCCTGCAAATCGATTTCCTTCATTACCCTCTGCTCTCGGACTCCTTCGCCACACTACTCTCCACTCAGGGGCTGCTTCCCCTCACTATCCTCTGCTCCAGGAATGCTTCCCCTCACTCCCTCCGCTCCAGGACAGCTTCCCCTCACTACCTTCCGCAACCGGATTGCTTCCCCTCAATACCCTTTGCTCCGAGACTGCTCCCCCTCACTAACCACCTCTCCGGGACAGCTTCCCCTCACTACCCACCGCCCCCGGAATGCTTCCCCTCACTACCCTCTGCACCAGGAATGTTTTCACTCACTACCCTCTGCACCAGAAATGTTTCAACTGAATCCCACCCTGCTCCTAGAATGCTTCCCCTCACTACCCTCTGCTCCGGGAATGATTCCCCTCACTAACCTCCACTCACGGAATGCTTCCCCTCACTACCCTCCGCTCCGGGACGGCTTCCCCTCACTCTCCTCCGCTCCAGGAATGATTCCCCTCACTAACCTCCACTCACGGAATGCTTCCCCTCACTACCCTCCGCTCCGGGACGGCTTCCCCTCACGACCATCAGCTCCGGGACTGCTTCCCCTCACTACTCTCCTCAACGGGAATGTTTCCCCTCACTCCGCTCCGCTCCAGGAATGCTTCCCTTCACTGCCCTCTGCTGCCGGAATGTTTCCCCTCACTCCCCTCCACCTCCGGGATGGTTTCCCCTCACTACTCGCTGCTCCGGGACCGCTTCCCCTCACGATCCTCCACCACCGGAATGCTTCCCCTCACTATCCTCTGCACCAGGAATGTTTCCACTCACTACCCTCCGCAACGGGAATGTTTCACCTGAATCCCCTCTGCTCCTGCAATGCTTCTCCTCACTACCCTCTGCTCAAGGACTGCTTACCCTCACTCCCCTCACTACCTTCCGCATGAGGAATGATTCCCCTCACTACCCTCCGCTCCCGGAATGCTTCCCCTCACTACCCTCTGCTCAGGGACTGCTTCCCCTCACTCCCCTCCACTCCAGAAATGATTCCCCTCACTACCCTCCGCTCACAGAATGCATCCCCTCACTACCCTCCACTCACAGAATGCATCCCCTCACTACCCTCTGCTCCTGGACAGCTTTCCCTCACTACCCTCCGCTCCAGGACTGCTTCCCCTCACTACCCTCTGCTCATGGAATGCTTCCCCTCTCTACCCTCTGCTCCGGGAATATTTCCCCTCACTCCCCTCTGCTTCTGGAATGCTTCCCCTCACTACCCTTCCCTCCGGGATTGCATCCCCTCACTACCTTCTGCTCACAGAATGCATCCCCTCACTACCCTCTGCTCCTGGACAGCTTTCCCTCACTACCCTCCGCTCCAGGACTGCTTCCCCTCACTACCCTCTGCTCATGGAATGCTTCCCCTCTCTACCCTCTGCTCCGGGAATATTTCCCCTCACTCCCCTCTGCTTCTGGAATGCTTCCCCTCACTACCCTTCCCTCCGGGATTGCATCCCCTCACTACCTTCTGCTACGGGACTGCTTCCTTTCACTACCCTTCGCTCCAGAATTGCTTCCCCTCACTACCCTTCGGTCCAGGACTGCTTCCCCTCACTACCCTTCCCTCCAGGACAGCATTCCCTCCCTGCCCTCTGCTCCGGGACTGCTTCCCCTAACTACCATGTGCTCCGGGACTGCTTTCCCTCACTAACCTCCGCTCTGGGACTGCGTCCCCTCACTACCCACCACTCTGGGACTGCATCCCCTCACTACCCTCTGCTCCGGCACTACTTACCCTCACTACTTCCCCTCGCTCCCCTCTGCTCCTGGAATGTTTCCCCTCACTACCCCCTGCTCCACGGCTGCTTCCCCTCACTGCCCTCCGCTCCTGGAATGCTTCCCTTCAATACCCACCGCTCCCAGAATGCTTCCCCCCACTACCCTCCACAACGGGAATGTTTCCCCTCACCATCCTCTGCAACCGGAATGTTTGCCTCACTCCCCTCCGCTCCAGCAATGCTTCCCCTCACTACCCTCTGCTCCGGGACCACATTCCCTCACTTCTCTCTGCTCCAGGACAGCTTCCCCTCACTACCCTCCGCCCCTGGAATGCTTCCCCTCACTACCCTCTGCACCAGGAATGTTTCCACTCACTACCCTCCACAACGGGAATGTTTCACCTGAATCCCCTCTGCTCCTGCAATGCTTCTCCTCACTACCCTCTGCTCAAGGACTGCTTCCCCTCACTACCCTCACTACCCTCTGCACCAGGAAAGTTTCCACTCACCACTCTCCGCTCCTGGAATGCTTCCCCTCACTACCCTCTGCTCCCCTAATTCTTCCCCTCACTACCCTGCGCTCTCGGAATGCATGACCCCACTACCATCTGTAACGGGAATGTTTCCCCTCACTCCTGTCCGCTCCAGCAATGCTTCCCCTCACTACCCTCTGCTCCGGGACAGCTTCCCCTCAATACCCTTTGCTCCGGGACTGCTCCCCCTCAATAACCTCCTCTCCGGGACTGCTTCCCCTGACTACCCTCTGCTCCCGGAATGCATCCCCTCACTACCCTCTGCTCAGGGATTGCTTCCCCTCACTCCCCTTCACTCCAGGAATGATTCCCCTCACTACCCTCCGCTCACAGAATGCATCCCCTCATACCATCTGCTCCTGGACAGCTTTCCCTCACTACCCTCCGCTCCAGGACTGCTTCCCCTCACTACCCTCTGCTCCGGGAATATTTCCCCTCACTCCCCTCCGCTTCTGGAATGCTTCCCCTCACTACCCTTCCCTCCGGGATTGCATCCCCTCACTACCTTCTGCTACGGGACTGCTTCCTTTCACTACCCTCCGCTCCAGAACTGCTTCCCCTCACTACCTTTCGGTCCGGGACTGCTTCCCCTCACTACCCTCTGCTCCGGCACTACTTACCCTCACTACTTCCCCTCACTCCCCTCCGGTCCTGGAATGTTTCCCCTCACTACCCCCTGCTCCAGGGCTGCTTTCCCTCACTGCCCTCCGCTCCTGGAATGCTTCCCCTCAATACCCACCGCCCCCGGAATGCTTCCTCCCACTACCCTCCACAACGGGAATGTTTCCCCTCACTATCCTCTGCAACCGGAATGTTTGCCTCACTCCCCTCCGCTCCAGCAATGCTTCCCCTTACTACCCTCTGCTCAAGGACCACATCCCCTCACTTCTCTCTGCTCCAGGACAGCTTCCCCTCATTACCCTCCGCTTCCAGATTGCTTCCCCTCACTACATTCTGCTCCGGGAATGCTCCCACTCATTACCCTCCACTCTGGGACTGCTTACCCTCACTACCCTTCTCTCCAGAATGCTTCTCCTCACTACCCTCCGCTCCTGGACCGCTTCCCCTCACTACCCTTCGCATCGGGACTCATTCCCCTCACTACCTTTTGCTCCCGGACTGCAACCCCCACTATCCTCAGCACCGGGAATGTTTCCCCTCACGAACCTCCGCACTGGGAATGTTTCCCCTCACTACTGTCTGCTCCAGCGCTCCTTCCCCTCACTGCCCTCTGCTCCTGTAATGCTTCCCCTCAATACCCACTGCTCCCAGAATGCTTCCCCCCACTACCCTCCGCAACAGGAATGTTTCTCCTCACTCCCCTCCGCTCCAGGAATGCTTCCCCTCACTCCCTGCGTTCCTGGAATGCTTCCCCTCAATACCCTCCGCTCCAGGACAGCTTCCCCTCACTACCTTCCGCAACCGGATTGCTTCCCCTCAATACCCTTTGCTCCGGGACTGCTCCCCCTCACTAACCACCTCTCCGAAACAGCTTCCCCTCACTACCCTCCGTCCCTGGATTGCTTCCCCTCACTACCCTCCACTCCGGGACTGCTTCCCCTCACTCTCCTCGGCTCCAGGAATGATTCCCCTCACTAACCTCCACACACGGAATGCTTCCCCTCACTACCCTCCGCTCCGGGACTGCTGTCCCTCACTACCTTTGGCTCCCGGACTGCTTCCCCTCACTGCCATCCGCTCCTGGAATGCTTCCCCTCACTACCCTCTGCTCAGGGACTGCTTCCCCTCACTCCCCTCCACTCCAGGAATGATTCCCCTCACTACCCTCCGCTCACAGAATGCATCCCCTCACAACCCTCTGCTCCTGGACAGCTTTCCCTCACTACCCTCCGCTCCGGGACTGCTTCCCCTCACTACCCTCTGCTCACGGAATGCTTCCCCTCTCTATCCTCTGCACCGGGAATATTTCCCCTCACTCCCCTCCGCTTCTGGAATGCTTCCCCTCACTACCCTTCCCTCCGGGATTGCATCCCCTCACTACCTTCTGCTACGGGACTGCTTCCTTTCACTACCCTCCGCTCCAGGACTGCGTCCCCTCACTGCCATCTGCTCCGGGACTGCATCCCCACACTACCCTCCGCACCGGGAATGTTTCCGCTCACTACACTCTGCTCCTGAAATGCTTCCCCTCACTACTCTCCGCTCCTGGAATGCTTCCTCTAACTACACTCCGCTCTCGGACTGCTTCCCCTCACTCCCCTCTGCTCCAGAACTGATTCCCTCACTCCCCTTTGATCCGGGAGTGCTTCCCCGCACTATCATCGGCTGCTGGAATGCTCCCACTCATTACCCTCCGATTGGGGAATGCTTCCCTTCACTACCCTCCGCTTCCGGACTGCTTTCCCTCACTATCCTCCACTCCCGGATTGCTTCCCCACACTACCCTCTGCTCTGGGATCGCTTCCCCTCACTATGCTCCTCTCCGGGACTGCTTCCTCTCACTACCCTCCGCTCCCGGATTGCTTCCCTTCAATACCCTTTGCTTCGGGACTGCTTCCCCTCACTACTCTCCTCTCCGGGACTGCTTCCTCTCATTACCCTCTGCTCCCAGACAGCTTCCCCTCACTACCCTCCGCAATAGGAATGTTTTTACTTACTACCCTCCGCACCTGGAATGTTTCACCTGAATCCCCTCCTATCCCGGACTGCTTCCCCTCACTACCCTCCGCTCGGGGACCGCT
The DNA here is from genome assembly GCF_020745735.1 of Hemiscyllium ocellatum. NCBI lineage: Eukaryota > Metazoa > Chordata > Chondrichthyes > Orectolobiformes > Hemiscylliidae > Hemiscyllium > Hemiscyllium ocellatum. The sequence goes on along the minus strand of NC_083406.1, from coordinate 65,553,474 downwards.
TCCCCTCACTACCCTCCGCCACCGGAATGCTTCCCCTCATTACCCTCCGCACCAGGAATGTTTCCACTCACTACCATGCGCTCTGGGAAAGTTTCATCTGAATCCCCTCCTCTCCTGGAATGGTTCCACTCACTACCCACCGCTCCCGGATTGCTTCTCCTCACTACTCTCCTCTCCGGGAATGTTTCCCCTCATTAACCTCCGCACCAGGAATGCTTCCCCTCACTACTGTCTGCTCCAGGGCTGCTTCCCCTCACTCCCCTCCACTCCTGGAATGCTTCCACTCAATACCCTCCGCTCCCGGAATGCTTCCCCTCACAAATCTCCGCTCCCGGAATGTTTCCACTCACTACCCTCCGCACCAGGAATGTTTCCACTCACTACCCTCTGCACCAGGAATGTTTCACCTGAATTCCTCCCCCCCCCCAACTCCTGGTCTGCTTCCCCTCACTCCCCTCTGCTCATGGAATGCTTCCCCTCACTATCCTCCACTCCTGGACAGCTTTCCCTCAGAACCCTCCGCTCCCGGAATGCTTCCTCTCACTACACACCGCTCCCGACTGCTTCCCCTCACTCCACTTCGCTCCGGGAATGCTTCCCCTCACTATCATCAGCAGCTGGAATCCTCCCACTCATTACTCGCCGCTTGCGGAATGCTTCCCCTCACCACCCTCCGCTTTCGGACTGCTTCCCCTCACTACTCTCCACTCCCGGATTGCTTCCCCTCACTACCCTTCGAATCGGGACTGATTCCCCTCACTACCCACCGCTCCTGGGCTGCTTCCCCTCACTACCCTTCGCTTCCGGAATGCAACCCCCCACTACTCTCCGCACCGGGAACGTTTCCGCTCACTAATGTCCGCACCAGGAATGTCTCTCCTCATTACCCTCTGCTCCACGGCTGCTTCCCCTCACTGTCCTCCGCTCCTGGAATGTTTCCCCTCAATACCCACCGCTCCCGGAATACTTCCCCCCACTACCCTCCGCACCGGGAATGTTTCCACTCACTACCCTCCGCACCGGGAATGTATCACCCGAATCCCCTACGCTCCTGAAATGCTTCCCCTCACTACACTATGCTCCGGGACTGATTCCCCTCACTACCCACCGCTCCCGGACTGCTTCCCCTCACTCACCTCTACTCAGGAATGATTCAATTCACTACCCTCCGCTCACGGAATGCTTCCCCTCACTATCCTCCGCTCCTGGACAGCTTTCCCTCACTACCCTTCACTCCAGGACAGTTTTCCCTCACTACCGTCCGCTCCCGGAATGTTTCCGCTCACTACACTCTGCTCCAGGAATGCTTCCTCTCACGACCCTACGCTCCGGAACTGATTCCCCTCACTCCCCATTGCTCCGGGAATGCTTCCCCTCACTATCATCGGCTGCAGAAATGCACGGACTCATTATCCTCCGCTTCCAGACTGCTTCCCCTCACTACCCTCTGTTCCCGGATTGCTTCCTCTCACTACCCTCTGCTCCCGGATTGCTTCCCCTCATTACCCGCAGCTCCGGGACTGCTTCCCCTCACTACCCTCCGCTCCAGGACTGTTTCCCCTCACTACCCTTCGCTCCCGGAATGCAACCCCCCACTACCCTTCGCACCAGGATTGTTTCCCCTCACTAACCTCGACTCCGGGAATGTTTCCCCTCACTTCCTTCTGCTCCAGGGCTGCTTTCCCTCACTGCCCTCCGCTCCTGGAATGCTTCCCCTCAATACCCACCGCTCCCAGAATGCTTCCGCCCACTACATTCCGCAATGGGAATGTTTCCCCTCACACCGATCCACTCCAGGAATGTTTCCACTCACTACCCTCCGCTCCGGGAATGTATCACCTGAATCCCCTCCGCTCCTGGAATGCTTCCCCTCACTACACTCTGCTCCGGGACTGCTTCCCCTCACTCTCCTCCGCTCCAGGAGTGATTCCTCTCACTACACTCCGCTCCCGGACTGCTTCCCCTCACTACACTCCGCTCTGAAACTGATTCCCCTCACTCCCCTTCGCTCCGGGAATGCATCCCCTCACTATCATCGACTGCAGAAATGCTCGGACTCATGATCCTCCGCTCACGGATTGCTTCCTCTCACTACCCTCTGCTTCCGGAATGCTCCCACTCATTACCCTCCGCTCCAAGACAGCTTCCCTTCACTACCCTTCGCTCCGGGTCTGCATCCCCTCACTGCCCTCCGCTCCTGGACTGCTTCCCCTCACTGCCCTTTGCATCGGGACTGATTCCCCTCACTGCCCTCCACTCCCGGAATGCAATCCCCCCACTACCCTCCGCACCAGGAATGTTTCCCCTCACTAACCTCTGCTCTGGGAATGTTTCCCCTCACTACCGTCTGCTTCGGGGCTGTTTCCCCTCACTCCCCTCCGCTTCTGGAATGCTTCCCCTCAATATCCTTCGCTCCCGGAATGTTTCCCCTCACTAACCTCCGCAGCAGGAATGTTTTCCCTCATTACCCACTGCTCCAGGGCTGATTCCCCTCACTGCCCTCCGCTCCTGGAATGTTTCCCCTAACTACCCTCTGCAACGGGAATGTATCCCCTCACTACCCTCCGCAATGGGAATGTTTCCCCTCACTCCGTTCCGCTCCAGGAATGCTTCCCCTCAAATTCCCTCCGCAACCGGATTGCTTCCCCTCAATACGTTTTGCTTCGTGACTGCTTCCCCTCACTAACCTCCTCTCCGGGACTGCTTCCCCTCACTACCCTCCGCAACTGGAATGCTTCCCCTCACCACACTCTGCACCAGGAATGTTTCCCCTCACTACCGACTGCTCCGGAGCTGCTTCCCCTCACTTCCCTCCACTCCTGCAATGCTTCCCCTCAATACCCTCCGCTCCCGGAATGCTTGCCCTCACTAACCTCCGCAATGGAAATGTTTCCCCTCACTCCACTCCGCTCCAGGAATGCTTCCCCTCACTACCCTCCGCTCCGGGACAGCTTCCCCCACTACCCTCCGCCACCGGAATGCTTTCCCTTCTCTACCCCACGCACCAGGAATGTTTCCACTCACTACCCTCGGCGCCGGAAATGTATCACTTGAATCTCCTCCGCTCCTGAAATGCTTCCCCTCACTTCCCTCCACTCCTGCAATGCTTCCCCTCATTACCCTTCACTCCCGGAATGCAACCCCCCACTATCCTCCGCACCAGGAATGTTTCCCCTCACTAACCTCCGCAACAGGAATGTTTTCCCTCACTACTTTTTGCTCCGGGGCTGCTTCCCCTCACTCTCCTCCACTCCTGGAATGCTTCCCCTTAATACCCTCCGCTCCCGGAATGCTTCCCCTCACAACTCTCTGCTCCCAGAATGTTTCCCCTCACTACCCTCCACACCGGGAATGTTTCCCCTCACTAACCTCCGCACCGGGAACATTTCCCCTCTCTACCCTCTGCTCCAGGGCTGCTTCCCCTCACTGCCCTCCTCTCCTGGAATGCTTCCCCTCAATACCCACCGCTCCCAGAATGCTTTCCCCCACTACCCTCAACAAAGGGAATGTTTCCCCTCACTACCCTTCGCAATGGGAATGTTTCCCCTCACCACCCTCTGCTCCGGGACTGCTTCCCCTCACTACCCTCCGCTCCTGGACCGCTTCCATTCACTACCCTTCGCTCCGGGACTGCTTCCCCTCACTACCCACCGCTCCCGGACTGCTTCGCTTCACAACCCTCCGCTCTAGGACTGCTTCACCTCACTACCCTCCGCTCTGGGACTGCTTCTCCTCACTACCTTCCGCTCAGGGACTGCGTCCCCTCACTATACTCCTCTCCGGGAGTGCGTCCCCTCATCCTCCACACCGGAACTGCTCCCGCCTCACTACCCTTCGCTCCGGGACTGCTTCCCCTCACTACCCTCCGCTCCGGGACTGCTTCCCCTCACTACCCTCCGCTCCAGGAATGCTTCCCCTCACTAACCTCCGCACCGGGAATATTTAACCTCACTACCCTCCGCACCAGGAATGTTTCCCCTCACTCCCCTCCGCTTATGGAATGCATCCTCTCACTACCCTTCACTCCGGGACTGCGTCCCCTCACTATACTCCACTCCGGGAGTGCGTCCCCTCATCCTCCACACCGGAACTGCTCCCCCCTCACTACCCTTCGCTCCGGGACTGCTTCCCCTCACTATCCTCCGCTCCGGGACAGCGTCCCCTCACTGCCCTCTGCTCCGGGATTGCTTTCCCTCAATACCCCCCTCAACTGGAATGATGCCCTTCACTCCCCTTCGCTCCAGGAATGCTTCACTCAATAACCTCCTCTCTGGGACTGCTTTCACTCACTACCCTCCATCACCGGAATGCTTCCCCTCAATACCCTCCGCATCAGGAATGTGTTTCCACTCACTACCCTCCGCACTGAAAATGTTTCACCTGAATCCCCTCCGCTCCTGGACTGCTTCCCCTCACTACACTCCACTCCGGAACTGATTCCCCTCACTACCCTCTGCTCTCGGAATGCGTCCCCTCACTACACTCCATTCTGGGACAGCTTCCCCTCCCTCCCCTTCGCTCCAGGAATGCTTCCCCTCACTATCATCGGCTGCCGCAACGCTCCCACTCATTACCCTCCGCTCGTGGAATGCTTCCCCTCACTACCCTCCGCTCCCGGATTGCTTCCCCTCACTACCCTCTGCTCCCGGAACGCTCCCACTCATTACCCTCCACTCCGGGATGGCTTCCCCTCACTATCCTTCTCTCCAAGACTGCTTCCCCTCACTACCCTTCGCTCTGGGACTGCATCCCCTCACTGCCCTCCCCTCCGGCATTGCTTACCCTCACTACCCTTCGCTCCGGGAATGATTCCCCTCACTACCCTCTGCTCCGGGACTGCTTCCCCTCGCTCCCCTCCACTCCAGGAATGATTCCCCTCACTACTCTCCACACACAGAATGCATCCCCTCAAAACCCTCCGGTCCTGGACAGCTTTCCCTCACTACCTTCCGCTCTGGGACAGCTTCCCCTCACTACCCTCCGCTCCGGGACGGCTTCCCCTCACTATCCTCTGCTCCTGGAACGCTTCCTCTCACTGCACTCCACACCAGGAATGTTTCCCCTCACTACCTTCCGCTCTGGGACTGCTTCCCCTCACTACCCTCCACTCCGGGACTGCTTCTGCTCACTACCCTCCACTCCGGGACTGCTTCCCCTCACTACCCTCCACTCCGGGACTGCTTCTGCTCACTACCCTCCACTCCGGGACTGCTCCCCCTCACTACTCTCCGCTCCCGGAATGCTTCCCCTCACTACCCTCAGCTCTGGGACAGCTTCCCCTCACTACCCTCCGCTCTGGGACTGCTTCCCCTCACTACCCTCCGCTCCGGGACAGCTTCCCCTCACTATCCCCTGCTCCCGGACCGCTTCCTCTCACTGCCGTCCGCTCCAGGACTGCTTCCTCTCACTGCCCTCTGCTCCAGGACTGCTTCTCCTCACTACAGTTCGTTACGGGACTGTTTCCTCTCACTGCCCTCCGCTCCAGGACTGCTTCCCCTCACTACCCTCCACTTGGGACTGCTTCCTCTCATTACCCTCCACTCTCTGAATGCTTCCCCTTACTACCCTCCGCTCCAGGACTGCTTCCCCTCACTAACCACCGCTCCGGACTGCTTCGCCTCCCTATCCTCCGCTCCGGGACTGCTCCCCCTCACTACCCTCCGCTCCGGGACTGCTTCCCCTCATTACCCTCCGCTCCTGGTCTGCTTCCCTGCACTGCCCTCCGCTCGTGGAATGCATTCCCCCACTACCGTCCGCACCAGGAATATTTCCCCTCACTACCCTCCACCTCTGGAATGCTTCCCCTCATTACCCTCTGCTCCGTGACAGCTTCCCCTCACTACTCTCCGCTCCCAGACTGCTTCCCCTCACTACTGTCCGCTCCCGGACAGCTTCCCCTCACTACCCTCTGCTCCCGAATGCTTCCTCTTGCTACCCTTCACTCCGGGAATGATTCCCCTCACTGCCCTCCGCTGCCGGAGTGCTTCCCCTCACTACCCTCCGCTCTGTTCGTATTTCCCCTCTCTACCCTCCACTCCGGGACTGCTTCCCCTCACTACCCTCCTCTCCGGGACTGCTTTCCCTCACTACCCTCTGCTCCGGGACTGCTTCCCCTCACTACCTTCTGCTCGGGGACAGCTTCCCCTCACTACCTTCCGCTCGGGGACAGGTTCCCCTCACTACCCTCTGCTCCAGGACAACTTCCTCTTGCTGCCCTCCGCCCCTAGACTGCTTCCCCTCCCTACCCTTTGGTCTGGGACTGCTTCTCCACACTACCCTCCGCTCCTGGAATGCTTCCTTTCCCTACCCTCCACTCCGGGACTGCATCCCCTCAGTAGCCTCCACTCCGGGACTGCTTTTCCATGCCAGCCTCCACTCCGCATTCACCTCCAGGAGTCACCACCTCCTCCGTTGTGCTTTGAATATATCAGACGCCTTTTCACGGTTGTAATTGTACTCGCCTCCACCATGTCCTCTGGCAGCTTGTTCCATATATACACCATTCTTTGCATGAAAGAGTTGTCCTCAGGTCCATTTTAAATCTTTTGCCTCTCTCTGTAAACCTCTGCCTTTTAGTTTTGGACTTCCCTACCCTGGAAAAAAGCCCTTGGCTATTCACCTTATCCATGACCCTCATGATTTTATTAACCTCGACAAAGTCACATCTCAACCTCCAAGGAAAATAACCACAGCCTATTTAGCCTCTTCCTAAAGTACAAACCCTTCAACCCCAACAACATTATTGTAATCTTTTCTGAACCCTTTCAAGTCGAAAAATATCTTTCCTATAGCAAGGCGACCGGAAATGAATGCAGTGTTCCAAATGTTGACTCACCAATGTCAACATGACAAACCCAACTCCTTTACTCAATGCACTGATCAATAATGGCTAGTGTACCAAACACCTTCCTCACTATCCTGTCTACCTGTGACTCCATCTTCAAGGAACTTTGAACCTGCACCTCAAGGTCTTTTTGTTTGGCAACACTCCCCAGGGTTTTATCATTAAGTGCATAAGTCTTGCCCTGGTTTGTCTTACCAAAATGCAACATCTTACATGAATGTAGATTAAACGCCACCAGCCACCCATCAGCCCAGTTGTATAAGGTCCTGGTGTACCCTGAGATAAACTTCGTTGTCCACTACACTACTAACTTTGATGTCATCTGCGAAAATGTACTAAACATTTCTCTGATAATCACATCCAAATAATTTATATCAATGGCAAAACGTGGTGGATCCGGTACTGATCCTTGGGGCATATTGCTGGTCACAGGTCTCCAGTCTAAAAAACAATCCTCTCCCGCCATCCTCTTCTGCCATTTACCTTCAAGTCACTTTATAATTCAATTGGCAATCTCCCCCTGGATTCCACATGATCTAACCATGCTAATCAGTCTATCATACGGAACCTTGCTGAAAGCTTTCCTGAAATCCATTTTAACCATGTCCACTCCTCAGCCTTCATCAAACTTCTTTGTCACTCCTGCAAAAATATTCAATCATGTTAGCGAGACAAATTCCTATAATTTATGTTCCTAATGCCACATCCGTAATACTGCCTGACGCCATAGCTATCTCAACTGTACTGCTGCTGAATGCATCATCCATGCTTTTGTTACCTTCAAATTTGAACATGCTAATACTCTCCTGGCTCATCTCCCATATTCTCCCTAATGTAAACGAGGTCATCCAGAATTTTGCATATCTTGTCCTAACCCAAAACAAATCTGGGTCACCTCTGTGATGGCACCCAGCAGCATCACCTCCATTTTAAAATTTTCCTCTTTATTTTCAGGTCCCTCCGTGATCTTGGCCCTGAGGTCTTTGTAACTTCCTACAGCTGAACAACTTCCTAAAATATTTGGCTTTTCAGCTTACCATTTTAATCATTCTTCCAACCGTGGACATGCCTCTAGCTTTGGAAGTTCTAACCTACAGAATTCCTTCACTAAACCTTTCCACTTCTTTACATCACTTTGCTGTTTTAAGATATTCCTTAAGACTACAATCTTGGCTCAAGCTATTGGTCATCTGCCATAATATTGCTTGTCTGAAGAAGCAGCGCTCTGAAAGCTTATAATTCCAAATAAACCTGTTGGACTATAACCTAGTGTCATGTGATTTTTAACTTTGTCCACCCCAGTCCAACACTGACATCTCCACAACATTGAATGCAAAAAAGAATTCTAATTGAAAACCTTGAAGGACTGTGAGGCAATGCAGATCAGTTCAGAATTGTTAAAGATGAGCAAAACCTTCTGTGCCACATGACATTGATGATGGCTGCTCAGCCACTAGAATATTGAAATAGTTGCAGCTGGAGATGACAACAGCTAGGGTGATAGTTCAAAAGCCGTTTCCCTAAGAAAGGGGTAGAAGTCGATGTGGGATTGAGATGAATTATGTTTGCATGTAAGTGAAAACTTTGCTCTGAATGAAGTAGGATAACAAAATTGTGAACAGCCTGAAACAACAACTTTCCTGACATCATCCCTCAAAATTTTCGAAACAATGAAAAGGCTAATTTAATATTTGCCTTATCCATTTGTCATAAAGGCTTAAGCAAGTAATTCCATTGGTAGTTTACATAGCTAAAAAGGTTGTAGAGCGAATTCTACTCAAATCCTGAATTAGTATTTTAATATTCTAACAGGAGCAAAATATTGTCACAGGAATGCCACGAGAAATGTGTTTTTAACAAAATTATTAACTCAATATGTATGTTTTGGCTATTCCAAAAGGAAAAAAAAACTAAAAGCAGACCGTTTTAAAGTGGTAATTGAAGAGTTGTGTGCAATAAACAGCCTAGCAAGCCATTCAGTTCAAGAACAATCAAGATAGGCAACATGTCAATGATATCCACATCCCCTGAAGGAACAAGAAAAAAAAGCATTTGAAATGTGAACAAAAAAACCTTTTATTTAGTGGTTCAGAAATGTATATCACGTACCACATTGCTATTATTTGCACTCCTCTAGCACATAACTTTAAAATCTTGCTTAAAACAGAGTAACATAAACTCCAATACAACAAAGTGCCTGCAATGTTTGCTTCATCCAAGAGTTGGTTACAATTACCATGGAAAGAATTATTTCCTCACAAACATGAACCCTTAATTTATGAACCAGAAAGACAAGACAAAAACAAGACTAACTATATCTACAAAAATAACTTGCATTCATATTGCGCATTGGATCTTTACTTCTTGACTAAGACCTGCAAATTATCCTGCTCATTCTTCTGTGCAGACTTTAGAACTGCAATAATGTTATTTTTAAGGAAGGGTGATCCAAGTTGAAGTGTTATTTCAACTTTGACCTCATCTTTGATCCGTACAATGCCACTGCTGTTTGATCAGTCTTGAAATCCAGTGCCCTGCAGAACTTGTCCAATGCCTCATTTATGTTATTAGTAACTACTCACCACTGACCAGATCCTTCTGTATATAACTAATCATCACCTTAACCCTTTTTTCCCTTTGTATTTGTGAACTGTCTATTTGCAAACATAGTTCACATTTTACCAAAGCTTTTTGTTGGTAGCAAATTTAAATGGCAGTCCAATCACGCTCACTAGGAAAAGGCAATTTAAAGAATTCAAATACCATTAATAAAATCTATAAAACTTGAATTATTATAAAATTCCAACAATCAAAAGGATACTTGCTCATCACATTTCCCTACATAGCAACATGAAGAGTACTTACACTAATGGTACTGCAAAGTTTCAAGAATCTTCTGTAGGGTAATTAGAGATGGACCATAAATGCTGGCCTGGCCAGGGAATGCCCATTTCAATGATCAAATATAACAAAACACACCAAATTCTCATTGAGCAAATAAATTTTGGATCATGACCTTCCAGGCCCAAGATTCTTTGGCAATGTGCTAACTTCAATTGTAGGAATTTAATTAAAAACATTTGCTGAGTGGATAGAACTTACATTGTGCATTCTCTGTTCATTTGTTCAACATCTTGGTAGAACGTAAAGGAATTGCTATCACTGATCTGAAAAGGTGGAGGAAGTTTTTAAGATATTCATTTCTAACAAACTCAATGAAGCAGGAGGGTTTTGCTTGGCTCTGCAAAAAAAAAAAGGCCTCGCAGGTCTGACTGGTATACTTGTTCAACACTCTTCCTGGCCAAACTTAATAAAGTCCTGATGTTTGTTCTAGGTCAGGCGAACAGAGACTGGGCATTTCCCAGCTATGTAATACTGACAAGGAAGAAAACAGGCCCAAAGGATCAGACATGGTTTTGTGGTGGCAACATTCCCTAGAAGTCATACTGGGTAACCCCAGAATGTGTACAGGGACTGCCTGCTGTGAACTGGGTGCGAGACTTGCCATTATTCAGTGGTATTATGTAAAGGATTCATAATGGAAGTAATAAAACCCAAAGTAGTCCTCATCCTTCACACTCTGCCCTCTGACACACAGTCCCATGCTCCATACATGCTAATCTCCCACCATGGCTTTCCATCATCATGACAATCAATGCTCTGCTACTTACCTTGCTTGACATCCACTCCAGGCAATGCCCCTGTACTCAACTCCGAGAACCCCTAAGACACTCCATGCCAAGCTACACCCCTGTACACACTCCCTGGCACCGAGAGCCCCTTGCAAACCTTTGTGTCAACTCTTTCTAATCCAGGCCCCACATCCACCATCCTTTGCCTTTGTACCTATCATGTCTTCTCACCTGGATGTTAAGGCCCATGAACAGAGAACAAAAATAAAGTTCTGTTCAATAATTTAAGTGTGTCACAGGCTTTGCTAAACTGAGGCTAATATTGCTCAGTTTGTTCACGTAAATTCCTTTACCTCAATAAAAGCTTATAGAAATAAGCATTTCTTTCAGGTGTAACAAGGATCGGAACTTGAAGTCCATTTCAAAGAGTACAGAATTTTAAAAAGTGTTTCATGGGATATGATTGTCATTGGCAAGTACAGCATTTATGCCCATTCAAAATTACTCAGAGGGCAGTGAAGAATCTACTATATTGCTATGGGTCTGGAGTCACATGTAGACTGGACCAAGTAAGGATGCAAGTTCCCTTCATCAAAGGACATTATTGGTGGTTTTTTTTCTGACAATTAATAATGGTTTCATGATCATCATAACATTCTTAATTCCGGATTTTTATTAATTTCAAATTTCGATCACAGGTCGCTCAGTACATTACTTGGGGCTCTGGACTAATAGTCGAGAGTGTGGTGCTGGAAAACCACAGCAGGCCAGGCAGCATCTGAGGAGCGGGAGAATCAATGCTTCAGACGTGCAGTCTTCACATTCTCCTCTCTGGATTAATAGTCTAAAAATAATGCCATTAGGTTTTCCCATATATTTGCATATACCAATCCAAATGTGAAATAGAAGGCATCCCACTGAGATAGTGAATTCTTGAAAAATCAGTCATGTTGCACGAATCCAGTGATAGAAATTCTCATGGTAACTTAGACAGAAATGAAAATAAATAGAAAGTAATTAGTTTTGTGAAATCTTCACTCTTTTGTTCAAAGACAAAAAGGCCTAGACTAGTCTTGTCACATCCCCTTCACACTTTGACAGTTTATTGCTTCAAATTGGAGTCATGTCATATTCAAAACATTTACTCTATCTCTCTCCAAAGATACTGCAAGACCTGTTGAGCTGTGACAGCACTTTCTGATTTTATTTCAGACATCCAGCATCTACAATACTTGACTTTTACATGATAGCTTTTACAGCTCTTTGTCAGTTTCACAGTTCCAATGAGGTGACTTTTTAATGCACAAATGCATGATGGGATTTAACAATCTCACAAGATACTTGGCCTGCCACAAAGGGGCATCTTACCTTTACCCAAAGGGTCTCTTACCTCCAGCAAAGTGAAGTTTGCCTTCACCAAAGGTGTCCCAGTACCAGATCCAATGTGATAGCTTACCTTACCTCTGAAGGGCGATTCGAGAGAATGTATTATTGACAGACCCATGCTGACCAGTCCCACTTTGCCCAGGCCCATTTACACATTACCAAGATGCTAACATCCAAATTGTTTGGAATCAGCTGATTTTTTAAAATGGCCAATTACCTCTGTGAACTGTGATGTATGCACTCCAGCCCACTCCCAATTCCATCTTGCTGAAAACAGTAACTCCTATGATTAGGAGTGGGACTTAAGATTTCCAGATTCAATCAGTATTTATGCCATGATAATTCAGGCTTGAACAAGTCAAATGCATCACCAGTTTGGCCATCACCAGGATAACGCAAATTAAATCTCAGGCCGAGTTTACTCAGGCCACAGGCTGCTATCTTCCAAAATAGTACAAGATATTTACAGCAGAGAAACAAACTGTTTTGCTGAACAGTAAAGGGACAAACTGACCCCCTTCTCAGACATTAAGAAATACTGGCCCATTCCATTTAATGATGCTTGACATGGTAACAGTACCACAGGAAGTTAAGAAAGAAATTTAAGATAGGTGAGTGACAGGCATGTACTGGAAGGCGCAGACAATAACTCATAAGCTTAGACACAAAGGGAAATATATACAAGGACAGAAAGCAAAACTGAATTCTTGACAGAAGTAGCAAATTAATCTTGAGAAGTGGTCAGATAATTTCTGTTTTGGAGAAAAAGAGTATTGACCTCTTAGAGGTTCTACGTAAGCTGAATAAAAATGTTCAAAGCCTGAAAAGCTGTAAAAATAGTTTGAAGATGCTGATTAGCCAGTGTTTTCCCTCAAGTGGTCAAACTACGATCCCAGGTGTTATTGGTTGGTCAGTTGAAGAGGAAGTCTGGATTTATGGCGCTGGAAGAGCACAGCAGTTCAGGCAGCATCCAAGGAGCAGTGAAATTGATGTTTCGGGCAAAAGCCCTTCATCAGGAAGTCTGGAAAGCCACATTAAGGACTGTTATAACCTGAGATAGAGAGGGCTCATTGATACTTTCTTTGCTGAAGATAATTGGCCATGTGAAGCTCAAATGTGAAAGTAGTTGCCCAACAGATTTCCTGATCCATTTAACATGAATAAAGATCAGTCTACTGTGAAACTGTGTCACTGTATAAAGCCACATTTGTGCCTGCAGTCATGCGAGTACACGTAGTCAATTAACATATACTTTTATTGCATCCTTTATTTTAGTGATGTTTACCATTTATTTGAACCATTATTGGCCTGTAAATTCATTTTTAATTTATGCTGGTTCTGACTTCTTAAAGTAACAGCAACAAAAAGTGGAATCTTGGCAAATTTATTTCAGGACAGGTATGGCATTCAATAATTCTGCTTACTTTGGTTTGTTTTTCTCCATAAGTAGCATAAACTCGAGGCAACAATTATTCACAAATATCCAAGTGCCTCACTGAGATTCTATACAAGATTGGCACAAGCTCTTAGCTTTTCAACTCTGTCTTTCTAGAAATGAATCTTACTGCTGTATTTGCTTTTTATTTCCTTGTTACTCTGTGGAACTACTTTCTACTATCTGGATATCTGCATATCAAGGCCCCTATGGTCTTCTCTTCCAATTATCTTTTTAATTTTCACCAGTATAAGGCTTTTTTTTTCTACGTCAGGCCTATTTATATTGAAATCCATTTAGTAAGGAGTTGACATTGTACAAGCCACGGTGTCAGAGAAAGAAACATAGTCACGAGAAGGGTTTTTATCAAAGACACCAAAACCAAACGAAATGCATCCAAGGATATCGGGTAAAATGACAGTCAAAAATGAAGACTCTGAAAAGAACCTTTCCAGTTTTCTTTGACTTGGCTGGTGCCAAAGGACTGGAAAACCTGAGTAAAATATTCTTGTTCAAAATACGGTTGTAAGGATATCCTCAGCAGTCCCAGTTTAGAAAACTTAACTTTAGTAGTTGGGAAACCTAAGACAATTATTCAGAATAGAATTCATTGTTCTGTAGAAAATATGGGTTCATTTGAAGAGCCTGCATGAAATAAGGGAAAATTGTGTGTTAAAAAAGCCTCCAAATTCGTTAAGAGGGTAACAGAGAGAGAGAGTTGGTGCAGACAGTGCTGTTGAGGTGGTATGAATTGACTTCCAAAAGATATTACAATGGCACACAACAGATTTCTGACAAAACATTTAACTCAGGAAATAAATGGAACAATGACAACATTGATACAAACATGGCTAAGGAATGGGAAGCAAAGAGTAATGATTAAAGCATTTTTTTTTGAGGATTGAAGGAAGGTTTGTTCTGTGGTTCCCTTGGGGTTGGATTTGAGAGCCTTGTTTGTCCTGATATGTTTTAATGATCTTGGTGTGCAAGAGAACATTTCCCAGTTTGTGACTGATATGAAATTTTGAACTGTAACCTGTAAGGTGAGCAGTGTAGAACTTTAAAAGAATGATGGAGTGGGATGGCAGATGAAGTTTAATATAGAAATATGTGAAGTGATTCATTTTGGTGTAAAGAACATGGAGATAGAAAATAAAATGACACAACCCTAAAGTGTGCAGGAGCAGGGAGAATTGCTATATGCATAAATCAGTCATGTTGACAGGATAGATAGAGAAAGCAATTAAGAAAGTAGAGAATATCCTAAACTGTGATAATCAGGGAATGCAGTATGGATCAAAGAGATTATGCTGAACTTGTCTAAGACATCAGATAAACTTTAGCTGGAGTATTATGGGCAGTTCAGAGTACTGTCATTTTGGAAAGATGTCAAAGCACTGAAGAGGGCAGAAGACATTTGCAAGCATTGTTCTAGTATTAGAAATTTCGGTTTTGAAGATTTTGGGAAGTTATAACCATTTTCTTTGGAGTTGAGAGGTACAAGGCAACATTTGATAGAAGTTTGTAAAATCAAGAGAGGACATGGACAGAGTAGATAGGGAGAAACTGTTGCCTCTTGGAAAAGTATGGGGATGTGAATATGAAGGGTTTAGAGGGATATGAGGCAAAAGCTAGCAAATGGGACTAGATCAATTTAGGATATCTGGTTAGCATGGACAGGTTGAACTGAAGGGTCTGTTTCCATGCTGTATAATTCTATGGATGCTAAAGCATGGGACAGATGATGTGATTTGCAAAAGAAACAGGTGAGCTATGAAAAAATACAAATGAGAAGTATAGGTTCAAAATACACTGTCAGGAAGCATAGTAGAGATAGGCTTAATCAGGAATTCCGGAGATCATTCAGTATAAACAATATTCAGGGTTATGGGGACAACAATTTTCAATGCTTTGGGGAAATGGCAGGACAATGGTCATTGAGTCATAATATTCACTTTGGGAGCTGATCCAGTCACAATCAAAAAGCTTCATTCTGCACTATAACAATTTTATGATTCTGAGATTTGAAAATTATGTCGCCATTTTCATTGCCTTCCTATATTTTGTTGTGGTCACCCTCTGCATTAACTTTACCTCACAGTTTGATGCTGAACTCAAAAAATTATTTGTATGAACTGTGGTTCCAGTTCTGATATTTTTGAAAATTCTTCCCAATCAATGGCCAATCTGGGGAACAAATTTGCACCTATACTTAGTTTTTTTGTTAGGTTTCATTTTAACTTCCTATCTACACTACCTAGTCTTCTGATTCATCATGTTCTAATCTTCATCATGTGTCTTCTACATTGCACAGTGACTACACTTCCTAAGCACATTGGCTGTAAAGTATTTTGGGCAGCCTTACAAAAGATGCGATACAAGTGGAAGCTTTTTATTTACTATGCAGTACCTTCTCAAAGCAAGAATTGAACTTTTGTTACTAATTTTCAAAAAAAATGTTTGAAATTAAATGTAGGATATTTGGGTGAACTCGATTTTATTCATGTGCTTATTTAAATGTCTCAGTTGCTGAGTTCTAAAAGTTTCCATTTGTAAGGCTTCTTCCATAACTGCAGGATGTCCCAACATACTTCATTGCCAATTTGCTTTGGAAGTATAGTCACTGTGCAATGTAGTAGACACATGATTAGAAGTCAAATACAGATTTCATCCCTACATGTATATAAAAACAGTAAAGAATTCAATACACATTTTTTACAGATACTCAGGATGTATATTTCAATGATATTGCTCATTATTTTAATCCAAATTTGAAAAAAAATCTATTTTGAACAACTTTGTTCAATCAAGTGCTTTAAAACAGTATTGGTAAAAGGTCTGATAGTGCAGTGGCAGTGTCCTTTCCTCTGAGCCAGGAGGCCTGAGTTCAAAAACCACCCACTCCAGGAGTGTGTAATTATATTTCTAATCAGGTTGGTTAAAAATATCAAAACCAAGAGGGCTAGTTAGCGCTGAAATAGCTCCAGTATTAATAAAATTGGTAAAATCAAACCTTTGGTTTGGTAAATAATGACTGGATTCAAAGTACGCTTTGGCATTACCACATTTATCAATTCAAAATCACATTTGATTTAAGAGAATTCCAATTTCCTAGTAAAGGAATATTGATAATAATTTCCTTTCTCTTTTACTGGTCTGGTAAAGATGAAGGATAGGACGCAGAAGTGATTCCGCTGCCCGAAATCTTGCTTGTATTAACTTCAAGAGTTCAAAGGCTGAGGTCTTTCAGTCTCTGGATCATTGGAGACTTCACCTATCTCTAAAGATGGATTGAGACAGTTGGCACAATGGTTAGCACTGCTGCTTCACAACGCCAGGGACCCAGGTTCAATTCCAGCCTCGGGTGACTCTCTGTGTAGAGTTTGCACATTCTCCTCATGTCTGCATGGGTTTCCTCTGGGTGTTCCTGTTTCCTCCCACAGTCACAAAGATGTGTAGGTCAGGTGAATTGGTCATGCTAAATTGCCCATAGAGTTAGGTGCATTACTTAGGGGGTCTGGATGGCTTACTCTTCGGAGCGTCAGTGTGGACTGGTTGGGCCAAAAAGGCCTGTTTCCACACTGTAAGGAATCTCATCTAATCAAAAGTTCTGACACACTTAATCTATGGGGAGGGTTTAAGCAGTTTCAACTTCTGATGGTGACATTACCCTGTTCTCCAGGGATCACATGCAAATGCCTTCAAATGTGAATTTGAGCTATCAAAGGTTATTTGAATATCCATAACATTTTCAATGTATTTGTAACTTAACAGAATACTCTAGCTAGTGCTATGAAAAGGGACACATGGCTTTTTCATTGCTTTGTCGGAGGATTTCTGAGCTGGGTTTGGGAGAATCAGCCAAAAGAACTGGAGGAAGGAAAGTAAGTATTGTTTTGTCTGGTCAGCATCAGAAAGAAAAGTTTTGACACAGACAAGAAGATTTGGGCCAATGACTCTCACAACTGCTGAAAACTTATTTTTTGTTGTTTACAAAGCATGAAGCAATATTCTGATAAGGATATCTATTTTCAGATTTTGGCGAAGCTTTACTCAAAGTACAAGGATAAAAATGAATTCCCTTCAATACACTTAGAAAGAGCTTTAAATGTTCAACTTTTTTTAGTTCATACGTAAGAAAAGGATCCTTAAATACATGGAAGTGATCATATTGTGCCCCGATTTCCTGGATTCATATTGTGATGATTTTGTTCTCTTACTTGTGTGCTGGAGTTTGAAAATAAAATTAAACTTGATAGGCATCAACTTCATTAAAAACAGGCCAGCAGGACTGTGACAGAATTCTCTTTTTCTCTGCTCAGGCTTTGGACATATTTGGGAAAAACATCAAGAACTAAGAAGCTTCACATTGCGGTAAACATGGGTGACACAAATACACGGGTGCGAACATAAGCAAAGTGACAGCTGCCACTAGAGATAAGACAACTTCTGCTAAGCACTTCAGTGAAGATCAAAGAGCCAGCCTGCAGTGCAGTGCTTGAGGGAGTAAAATGAAATATGTCCTCATACTAGCTGGATCTTTTGAAGCAAATTCTGTGAACCAAGTGTCCGAGTGGGAGGTGGACATGAGCGTTCACAAAACTACGTTTCTTCGTAATTATTCCCATTCTTTTGTAGTCATCCTCTCGGAGCTGACTAATCTGACACCAATCTACTCATTCACGAGTTAAAGTGAAGTGTTTCTTTTATTTGCTCCAACACAAGCATTTATAATAATCAAACCTAACACTAACAATTAATTTTGTGGCAGCTTAAAAGCAGATATGAAATAATCTCTCTCATTCCGAGATGAGCAGTTCAAATCTTGTGGGAAAATAAATCCAGCTCACCAATGTCATGATGTAAATTGTGCAAAAATGCATCATTGCACCACATAGTCATGATCTGGGTTGAAATTGCAAGATGCAAAATTAGTCAGGAACATGATAACAGCTTTGCAACTTACTTCCAAAGTAAATGAGTTAATTTTCTTTGTCAAGAAACTAGACAAGTGTTGTACATACTAATAGGATTTGTTACTTAAAACAGATGGAATTGCAAGATGGAATTAGTAATTGTGCTCACTAATCTGAGCAAAACAAAAGTAAAGATATTAAAGACTGTTGGAATCTTCAAATGGATGATACATTCACAGTTCCCACAGCATTAAAACTTCGCAAAGGCAGAACCAATAAGTCAAACAGAATAGAAGATGGAAATATGTAGACGAGCAAGAACACTTAGCACATTAGATTAGATTACTTACAGTGTGGAAACAAGTCCACACCAACCCTCTGAAGAGCAACCCACTCAGACCCATTCCCCTACATCTACCCATTCACCTAACACTCCAGGCAATTTAGCATGATCAATTCACCTGACCTGCACTGTGTGAGGAAACTGGAGCAAATCCATGCAGACATGGGGAGAATGTGCAAACTCCACACACAGACAATTGTCCGATGTGGGATTTGAACCCAGGTCTCTGGCACTGTGAGGCAGCAGTGCTAACCACTGTGCCACTGTGCCGCTTGCAATTTTAATTTATTCATGTGGAAGGATCCTTAAATTGTCCTATTGTAATGGCTAGTTATTTTCAGAGTTTTTAATCTCGGCACCTCATTCTGGAAATCCATTAAATATCATTTAAGCAGTCATGGGACTAACTGGGAACATTTCTGAAAACAAACCTGGGATGGACCTCTTGTGGGGCAGATGTAGAGTCCCTACCCCTGAGCTAGGAGGCCTGGGTTCTAGTCCCACTTGCTTCAGAGTTGTGTAATAACATCTCTGGATTGGTTGATTAAAAAAAAATTAAATGAAAAAAATAAGCCTGTACATTGTGGCTCAATACTGATGTAATGTGTGGCTGGTGCCAATATCCTATTGGCTGCTCATTTACATGATTCATGGAAGCAGGCCATTTGGCCCATTGAGTTCACACTGACCCTCCAAAGAACATCCCTCCCAGACTGAACCCATCCCTGTAACCTTCCATTTCCTCTGGCCAATTCACCTAGCCTGCACATCTTGTGGACTATGGGAGGAATCCAAAGCATCCAGAGGAAACCCACACAGAGAATGTGCAAACTCCACACAGTCACCCAAAGGTGGAATGGAATTAGGGTCCCGGGTGCTATGAGGCAGCAGTGCTAACCACTGAGCCGCAATGCTACCCAATTATTGACAGGGAAGAAAGGGACAATGGGGATAAATGGGTCTTTTTCTGAATAGCAGGTAGTGACTAGTAGGGTCTTGCAAGGACCAATGCTTGGGCACCAGCTACAGATGATATACGTAAATGACCTGGATGGGGGAATCAAATGCAATATTTCCAAGTTTGGTGATGACCCACAAAACTGGGTGGCATTGAGGGCTGTGAGGATTATGTAACAGGCTGCAAGATAATTTAGACAGGTTGATTGAATGGGCAACCAGATGGCAGATGGAGTACAGTGTGGCTTTATGTGAAGTTCCTCACTTCAGCATGAAAAATAGGAAGGTAGAGCATTACTTCAAAGGTGATATATTGAGAATTGTGGATGTACAAAGGGATCTAGGTGTCCTTGTCCCCATTCAATAAAGTAAGCATGCAGGTGCATTAAGCACTTTGGAAGGCAACGAGTAAGCATAGAAACAGGCCTTTGGCCTACCATGTCCATGCCAACCAACAAATACCAAGCTACACAAATCCCATTTACCTGCACTTGGTCCATTGCCTAATATGGAATTTTATGTGCTCAGCCAGATGCTTCTTAAATATTATGAGAATATCTGCCTCCACACCCTCTCAGGCAGTACATTCCATATATTTTCCACCTTCTGGCTGAGTGTTTCTTTTTTCTCAGATCCCCTCTAAACCACTTCTCACCTTAAACTGCACCTTCTGATCTTAGATGTGTCTGCCATAGGGAAAGGATTCTCACAATCTTCCTTATTCTGCCTCTCATAGTTTTGTGTACCTTGGTGTGGTGTCTTATTGCAATTATACAGGACAGCCCACATCTAGAGTATGCAGTTTTGCCTCCCTATTTAAGAAATGACATACTTCCCATTGAGGGAATGCAGTAGACATTCACCAGGATGATCCTAAGGATAGCAGGATGGTCCTTTGAGGTAAGATTGGTTCACTAGAGTTTAGAAGGATGAGAGGTAAAACATGTAAAATTCTCACAGGGCTGACAAACGATGCAGGGAAGATGTTTTCCCTAACTGGGGAGTCCATAACCAGGAATCTCAGTCTCAGAATACAGGGTAAAGACTTTGGGACTGAGGTGAGGAGAAATTGCTTCACTCAAAGGATAGTGAACCAATGGAATTCTCTGCCACAGAAAGCCATGGATGACACATCACTAAATATATGTAGGAAAGAGATGGATATTTAATTTCTCAATTTTAAAGGCATCAAGGTACATGGGAGAAAGGGAGAATATGACATTGCAATAGAAGATCCAATTGAATGTTAGAGGAGGCTGAATAGGCCTACTGCTACTCCTATTTGTTCTGTTGTTCTTGGACTTTAGACCTGTTGTTGCTCTGAGAGGCAATCAGCTTTCCTCATGGTGGTCAAAAGCTCAGGCAACTGACTCTTGGTGAATAGCTCCATGTTAAATTCTGGCTTTAGCTGCACATTTTTAATCCCCAACTGCCTTGCATAACTTGAAGCCTGATATGGTAAATTGTCACATTATGACACTGTCATGATAATGTCCTGTCAACCAGCATAAACCAATTTTCATTGCACATCAGTTTGACAAGTAATTCACTGAAATAATTGATTCTTAGCTCACACACAATAAACCTCACCTTATTCTGTGGATTCCTGTTCAGGTTTTGCCATTTGGGACTCTGAGTGTTTTCTAAATTGCTCAATGTTTCTGTTGAAACCTTGTCATTCTGTTGCATGTGGATATATTTCATTTCTCTTCTGATTCCACTGGGAAGTAGGTGAACTACACAACCCATTCTCATTGAACAGCGATCACTCCATTATCATGGTGAGCTGCTATCTGACTAATGTAATTAAAGATAGCAACTTGTGCTTTGAAGGAATGCAGTTCAAAGAAATTCAGAACAGTGGAGGCTCTGACTTGAATAAGTAACATTGTTAATCTAGATCAAATGGGTTGCACTCAGGAATATATATTTTGTCACGCCTTCTCTCTCTTTCAATCTAACTTTTTCTATTTCTTAAATTTCTTCCCAAAATGTCAGAATTGACGTTCCTATCAGAAATGCCATGCCTCCTCTCAACAGTTGTAGAACAATTAAACAATGTAGTAAAATGTGTGGTAATGTAACTGTGTAATGGACTAGGCCACACCACTGAGAACATTCTTAAGCAGGCAGCTTCAGACAAAAACTTTGCAATTTGTTTCAGTAAGTGTACAGTGAAAACTACCCAGAGTAAGTAAACTAGGTTGACTATTAGATTTAAAACAGACAAAAATTTATTCACAAAATTACACAATGAAACACAAAGGACAGAATAAAGAACCTCTACAGAACTCAGCCTATCCAACTAGACTTAATTATGTTGTTCCGAATACACACAACAGTCCCAATAAGCAAACTCCCTTTAAAAAAAACAATAAAAATGGAACACATGCTTACAGGTTGAAGCTGAAGGGTAGGAAAGAGCGAGGGTTTCCACAAAACCCACTGTTGAACTTCCCATTTCAAGACTGGACTAAAACTGTTCAGCTCAGCTAGAGAGCTGACCACTCCACTTCCATTATACAGGTCACTTCTAAAGAATGACCACTTTGGCCTGAAGTCTCACCTGTTTACAAATAAATAAAAGGCCTCTCAAAACCCTTTTGATCTCTGTAACAAATCAGATTGATTGGAGCCTGGCCTGGTTGATTGCCCCGCCAAAAAAAAAATCAAGGACAGAGTCTCCTTGAGTCACGGAACAGTTTTTAGAAAAAAAGGGACTAGCTTTGTGACAACTGGACTAAATAAAATCCAGAAGGCAAAGTAATGCTCTGGGACATGCATTCAAATTCTATCATACAGATCCTAAAGTCCAAATTTGGAGTTGAAAACTAGCACCAAAATGTCAAGTATTACTTGTTGTTAAAACCCATATGATTCATTATTGTCTTTAAGGAAGGAAACATGTCATCTTTCCTGGGTCTGGCCTACATGTGACTCTAGACACACAGCAATGTTGTTGGCTCTGAATTGTCTGAACAAACTGTTCAGTTGAAGGACTTTCAGGGAAAGGCAACAAACACCGGCGTTATCAGCAATGTCTGTAGCCTATGAAATAATACATTTGCAGACCCTGCAGAAAACCAAATAGAGGATACAGGCAAAGTTGAATTAAATAGTTACTACTGAAGAAAAAGTGGCCAAAATACAATTCCTGTCTCAGTTACCCATGGTCTAGGTTAGATTTAGCTTGGAAATTTAGGTGAATAGGCAAGGAGGAGTATTAACCAGCCTCAGCAACATTTAGATCCAATTGGATGATTGATTAGCAAATGGAAAAGTATTGTTTTGGAATAAGTTTTAAAACAAAATTCTTAAACATCCCCCATTCCATATCATTCAATTTTCACTCCAAGTCCAAGGAAAATCCAACCAAAGGATACAACTTAATTAAATATATTATGCTTTAAGTTTCCAGGTATGATGAGAAATAGCTCCCAAATCAGTGGCATGTGAAAGAGATACAGATAAAGAAATGTGTGATAACAAATGAATGTAACATGTATTATGTAGTTTATGGTTTCAGGATGCATCATTTTGAAGCCAGGGCTAAGCTTTTTGACATATATATTCTATCATGTCAAGAACAAGCACTATGTGTTAAAATAATTCATTAAATCAGATCATAAAAGGACAGAACATGCTCCAAATTAGTCAATCTTAAAGTCAAAATGTTACACAAAGAGTGGTTTGTGTACAGAAGGCAAGGTAGGTTAGATTATTAATAATTATGTTATAAGGCTCTAAGCTACTTACAATTATGTGTTAAATATTTAACAGCACCAACTTGCTTGAACACTAACTCTAGGTGACCTGTTCAGAGCACCTAACAAATACAAAACGTGTCCAATGACTGGTAAAGCAAAAGGAATCTTTTGGTTAGCACTGAGTCAGCATCACTTTGATAAGTACAAAAATAAATCATGCACTTTTATGTTTGTTAAGTGTTAATTAGTGTTACAGCAGATCCAAACATGTTGCAAATTCACAAGAGATGTGACACCATCAGCTGTCACGACTATATAAATAGGTAGTTTAATGTACAAAAGAAGCAAAGTACTGAGTTTATTTTGCCAACTTTTACCTTTGTAAATAGGAATAAAATGCTATGTTCACAGCCACACACAACACACTTCACACTTTGCTGCATTGCTTTTCTATTTGTATTTTGAATTGCAAATGATCAGTAATATGATAGGGTCACCTTGTTTATAGCTGATATTTTCATGTTATTGAAGTGGCAAGATTTCTATTTGTGCTTTTTTTGTACATAGTTGTTTAAAAGCCATGATTTCAATTGCTAGTGAACTTTTTATCACCTTGGTTCAAATAATGAACATAATTATTCTATTATCCTACTAAATCAGTGTTTAATGTTCATTGCTTTAACTTCCAAAAGCTAACACATTGTTTGTAGCACTTCTCTACTGTTAGCATACACTGATCAAAATTGGCTCGACTTTAAACTCCGTTAGATCATTAATATCGGTGAAAATAATATGTACATGGTTTCGCCAATCTAACATGCTGGTGAAGATTCAACTTAATTGGATGAGGTCCTATCCATCAAGCACAGCAGTCCTCCAGCATGGCATTGAGAATTTGAGCTATTGCCCAAATATATTGATTCAGGGAAAAGATTACGTAAGGAATCACAGAATTGGTTTCTCATGGAAGCTTGAACTTGCAGATAAAAGCTGA
This sequence comes from Hemiscyllium ocellatum, assembly GCF_020745735.1. Taxonomy (NCBI): domain Eukaryota; kingdom Metazoa; phylum Chordata; class Chondrichthyes; order Orectolobiformes; family Hemiscylliidae; genus Hemiscyllium; species Hemiscyllium ocellatum. The sequence continues at coordinate 65,529,260 of NC_083406.1, read as the reverse complement.
ACACGTTGGGCTTCAGAAGAATGAGAGGTGAATTGATTAACAAACAAAAATCTGGGATAGCTCGACAAAGTGATAGGTGTCAATGACCGGTTTCATGAGCCTTTCAGCTAGGTTGGCTTCAGTGAATTCTGTATCTTTGTGTTGACATCAGTCTATGAATTTGTCAACATTTTCACCCAACAGTTGACAATATGACAAGAACTCAAATCTATGCATCCTTAAATTGACTCGCACCTTCAGCTAATCATCTAAAAGTCAGAAAATATTTTCAGCAGTGCTGTGGTATCACTACGAATACTAGAGGCCTTTTTTTGCAATCTTTCATTTCCAAAGCTTGTCTATCTCTATGAGCTATTGATCAAGGAAATGAAAATTATTTCTTTCTTTGAAGAACTGAAATACTGACTTAATGCAATTTAAATGTCAATCCATGTTTGGTGGGTGCTTTCCATTCTTATTGTACAAGGAGAAAGTGAGGACTGCAAATGCTGAAGATCAGAGCTGAAAATGTGTTGCTGGAAAAGCGCACAGCAAGTCAGGCGCTATCCAAAGAGCAGGAGAATCGATGTTTCAGACATGAGCCCTTCTTCCTGAAGAAGGGCTCATGCACGAAACGTCGATTCTCCAGCTCTTTGGATGTTACCTGACCTGCTGCGCTTTTCCAGCAACACAGTTTCATACTTATTGTACAGCTTTTTATTTCTCAAAATTATGATAGAAAGAATCTGTATTGCAGGAATTTTTATTTATTTTCTTGGCTTCTTTCTTTTTGTTTCCAGCTCTGTTTTATTTTAGACAATGCTTAATTTTCTAACCTATTATTCTTTTAAAAGAAATAGCTGATCAGTGCCTGATTGTGGCACTCACACCAAAACATTATACAGTCACAGAGTCATAAAGATATACAGCACAGAAACAGACACTTCAGTCCGATTCATCCATCAGACCAGATATCCCAACCCAATCTCGTCCCACTTGCCAGCACCCGGCCCACATCCCTACAAACCGGTCCTATTCATATACCCATCCAGATGCCTTTTAAATGTTGCAATTGTACGTGACTCCAACACTTCCACTGGCAGCTCATTCCATACACATACCATCCTCTGCTTGAAAACATTGTCCCCTAGGTCTCTTTTATATCTTTCCCCTCTCACCCTAAACCTATGTCCTCTAGTTCTGGACTCCTCCGCCCAGGCAAAAGACCATGTCTATTTATCCTAGTCATGATTTTATAAACCTCTATAAGGTCACCCCTCAGCTTCTGGAGCTCCATGGAAAACAGCCCCAGCCTATTCAGACTCTCCCTATAGCTCAAATCCTCCAACCTTAACAACATCCTTGTCAATCTTTCCTGAACCTTTTCAGAATGGGATTTGAGCACAAAATAATCTGTTCCTGCACAAGTGAAGTTTTCTATTCCAAGTGTCATCCATGTTCTATCCAGAATGTCATGAGTAATGAGCTGTTCTTTGGCTCGCTCAGCATTTTAGTAATTATAAACATTGTACTAGCTTGTAACATCCTCAATCAAATTGCTTTTAGTTGACTAGAACGCTTGTTTTTTTTTCCTTCCTCAGACTAGACTCAGTTCCACGATAAGATGCATTTCAGCATCTGTTTTCTAATCTCTTTAGGGATATTGGATCTAGTTTGTTACTTTATGATTCCTATTCAGAGCAATAATTTCATTTCTATATGCCCAAACTCACATATGCTCAAATGTCTTCTATAGTTCTATCCTTGATGGATTCAGGCATCCTTTTAATACTATTTCCTATAGTCCTCCAACAGTTCTATCTCATTGAATAATTTGCTTAATCAGAGCAAGGCATTTGTATTTCAGATTGACTTCCAGAGAATGTTAAGCTGTTGTTTCTCATTGAACCTGAAGGATTTCACACTCTGTATTAGCATCTTCAACATTCTTCATGGGCGTGCAACTTTTGACAGCATGTTGGCCAAGTACATCTGCTTCCCTTGCTTTTATGTAATTTCTAAATGAGACCTCTACAAATAACATTCTCTGCAGACATTTTCAAGCAGATTGAACCAGTTTGAGAAAAGTGCTTCAAAGCAGTTTGTGATCAGACTCCCCCGTCACTTCGTCTATTCTGACAGACATTGATAAAATGTTCACAAGCAAAGACATTCTCAGTCTGTGTGTAGTGCCATTCAATTTGCATTAACATACTGGGCTAGGGCAACTAATTGTATGTAAGAATCCAGCCAACTCGTGTCAACAAGTGGATAGACTGAAATAGCACTGCTTTCCTTAAGTATTGTTTCTTTTGGATTTGTTAAGATATACTTAATAAATTTTGTAAAACTTGTGAAAACATATTCTTGAATCAGTCTGTTATCCAATCAGGACTAGTAAATGTTTGGATTACGTTTATCAAACCTTGTCTGGAATTATATCTGATGTATATCTTTGAACTAAAGTTAAAATGAACCCAAAAAGTACTTGCTGCTTAAGGGTCGCTTAAAGTCCTGTGATGCTGGCATCACAGTTAAGGTTAACTTTATCATTGACATTGTTGTGTGTCTGCCCTGGTGTTTGATGCAAGTGAAGCCACTCCATCTCTGTGCCCTAATACCACTCACATCTTTAGCAGTGAGTTTCCATTGAGGTTTACTCTCTGATGACAAATTACACAGGATTTTGCTTGGTATTTTACCAATACCACCAATCATTGCATCACTTCCACATCTTTTTGTCACTGTCTCTGCACTATAGCTCTCAGTTTATTAGGATCAGTGCAAAAGCCTTTGCTTATTAATAGGTGACCCAAGTCCTTTACTTCTTCCATTGTCAATTGCTACTTTTCTCTTAAGCTTCAGTTTTATCTGGTGAACTCTCTCTTACAGCATTATTCTGATAACTTCCAGCATTCCTCCATGTCCATAGATTAGCAGATCAGCCATAATCACTGTCTGCGTTGTTACTTTTTAGAGTAGTAGAAATAACAAACTGACATGCACAACCATCTGTACCTTCCAAAAACAATAAGAATACAATCAAAAACGTTCATCATTTTCATCCAGCTTTACTTGGCAATTTGCATTCTTCATATCTAACGTACTAAATACCATTGCCATGGCAGGATGTGGTAGAATTTTTCAATGGTTGAAATGGGTAGTGAGATATCTTCAAAGCTCTATTGAGATCCTCCTGATCTAAGAACACTATCAGCTTTCTCGGTTTTTATTCAATACTACCACACCGCTAATCCAGCTGTATGGGTTAACACTTTCTTGATTCTTTCTTCCTCTTCAGCTCCTCTGTTCTGTCTTTTAAGCCTGACTTCTCCTTGGCAGATGCTGGTGAGTTTCACTCTCATCTACTTGAAGATTTTATTCTCTAGAAAGGCATCCAAGACATCTGAAAATATTTTTGTCATTCTGTAGCATCTGTTCAGCAGTCAACAGCTTAGTGAACTGAGGAATGCTTTAAATCTTAACTGGTTTATGTAGGGTAACCAGTCTAAGCTTGTTCCAGCTGAGATGAGTGGAGTTGCTTAATGTCAACTCTGTGGATTTGCAGATCTTTACTCTTCCTATTGCATTGGATTTTGTTTCATTTTACACCATCAGCATTACTTTTTGGCTTCAATTTTGGATCATTACCTTGAATCATCTGCAAAGTTCGTGGCGTATTGATATCTGTCTGATATTGCAGATTCACTTAATAATTTCCTTCAGCAGTCATCATTCTAACAATCACAAACCATTTGTTATCCTTGAACAGATGGTGCCAACCTGTTTTACAGTGTAAAATGATTCATCAAAATGGTCATCTGACATCTCTGTAACAGCCATCTTTATAGACTTGCCTCATATCTTTCCAGCAAAGCAATTGCATGCAATATCATTCAGCTTCTTTTTTTGCTGCTGAGTTCTGGTATGAAATACATACTGTTCATAAGCAACATGACTAGAGGGTTCAAAATAAACTTTAAGGCATTCAATACTTCTTCAGTTGGACTTTTCCACTACTCAATGAGGTCTTGTGTACAATACAGCTTGCAGCAGTATTTTTCCTACACCAACAGAGAGTTGTTAGTCTGATTTGATCAGGTTTTCTGCTTATCTCTGTGGCTATTGCATTATTTTGCCACTGTGAGCAGTAGAATCTCCAATTATATCTCAACTCATCTTTCATCTTTAAAAAGAGCAGAGGCTGGAAAATTCACAGTTTTACTGATTGATCCGGTAATACAAAGTTGCAGACTGAATTTTTTTAAAAAATCTCTAATTCTTACAGTACACATCTTTTAATAGTACTCAAAGTCAGTTGCACACTTCTGACACTATGTTCAATCTGTTGGCTTTAAAGGCGTATTCTTCAAGTCTCAAATAGAAAAATAAAGAAGTATCAAATCAGAGGAAGTCACTGCATTTCTCCAAATAAATGTCTGATACTTGTAGATCAACAGGATAACAGCTCAGGTTGCAGATGTTGACATTGCTCGAGTAACTAATTCTGAATCAATTTTAATCGGAATATATAACACAACTACTGCATGTTCATTGTAATAGTGCATTTCAGTCTGCATACAATGATACAAAATACAATCTATTCCCAGACATGTATCTGACTTACTTTGGAGGATTTAACTGATTAATTGTTTCAGGAGTACTGAGGGCTGTAAGGGTTATCCTCATCTCAGGTCTCATAGAAATTCATGAATGTTACACTGTGTATTACAATCAAATGTATTGGTTAGTTGGCCTAGCAGTGATTAACAGAATTCCTGTATGTTACTAAAACATGTAGCTTTTGTTGCTGTCATTATAACTGAAATAACAAAAGCATTATTATGAAAATGGTTGCATTTGCAATACTAGAAGAGCGAGCACAACTCAGAGCAGCAACGCCCTGCCTCCTGTGGCCTATCTGACAGGTGTAGTTTTCCATTTTTAATCACATTCCTTTTGGTATTAACTGTGCTGTTCAGTTAATGTTGACAAAAACTCAACTTTGATTTGGCAAATGTTAAAATCCCTGGATATATATTAAATTTGTTATTTTTGTTTTAAAATTTAAATACTTACAATTAAATATGGGGTTTCAGTGTAAAAGCACACATGGATATGGCTATCTTTACATTCTTGCATGCATTTCAACTAATGAACATTATGTTATGTTGAAAATGAAAACAACATTGTTTCCAACAATAACTATGAAGCTTTGACAATATTTTAGTCATAACTTTTGAATCAGAAGATCCAAGGTTCAACTCCAACGCTTGGTCACTTTATCCAAATTAAAGCTTGCCTCAATATTGAGGGAGTACTGTAATATTCGGGGTGTTATCTCTTGGATTAATGTTTCAGCAAAGCATTCTATTCTCTTGAGTGTTGAAACACCAACAAATTTTATTTCTACAGCACCTTCACATGATGTAATTCACAGCAACATTATGCAACAAAATATGATAGTCAAATAAGGTGATGCAGGTCAGATGGTCAAAATCTTTGTCTAAGAGGTAGGTTTTAAGGAGCACTTTAAAGATAGGGAATGAGGGAGAGAAAAAGTGTGCTGTCAGAGAGAATTCCAGAGATTAGGTCACCAAAGCTGGAGCAATTACAATTGGGAATACATAAGATATCAGAATTAGAGGTGCACAGGTATTTTAGGGAGTTGCAGCACTTTAAGAATTTTAGAAAGGTAGGGAAATTCATGGAGGGACTTGAAAGCAAAGATGAAAACTTTGAAGTCAAGACATTGTTGACTGGAAGTCAATATAAATCAGTGAGTTTCGGGATGGCGGGGGATTGGACTGGCTGTATATTAAATAATGGCAGTTCATTATTTAAATAATAAACACTGGAGGTGGTAAAAACAAGGAAGAGGATTGCCCCTATAGATGAATTGAGGTATGAATGAAATCAGGAAATGTTATGAAGAATGGAAAAGATTGCCATAAAAGGCAGGAAGCTTATTGCATGATCAAATGTGACACCAAAGTAACAAACAGACTACATTCATCTCAGACTTGTCAGGGAAAGAGTTAGAGTCAGTCATTAGGGAATGGAGATTTTAATGGGCCAAAAATAATGGCTTCAAACTTCCATAATTTAATTGGAGGAAGTTTTTGCACACCATTACTCAACAAGGAGTAGAGTAATTATTCTAGCATCCTGCCCAACATTATCTATTAGCCAAGATGGGATAAAAGATTGATAGATCACTTAATTCACAATTGTTTATGGGATCTTGCTATGTGCAGCTTAGTTATTGCATTTTCCTAGGGGGACTACACTTTAAAAAACACCTTACGGGCTGTGAAGCTTTAGGTGATCTGGAGGTACTGGATAAACTGAAATTATTTCTTCCTTCAAAAATGTTGAGAAACAATTGTATACACTTCCATGAGTCTGAAACTAATTAAAAATTATAGTACATACAACCTACTCTTGCAACACATAGCCATAATTCATTTTGCAAGCCATTGATCTTTGGAAAGAAACATGCTATAACATAAAAGGTTTTTTTCATCCTTGTCATTGTAGGCAAAAACAAAAAGAACCACCATCAACTCCCCATACCCCTGCCATGGAGAAATAATCAGTCCCTTTTGTCTTAATTCTTTTATACGCTTAACAATGATAGAGCAGTAAGATGTAGAAAGCAACTGCTAGTGAAGACTGGTGGTCAACAATAAATTAATGCAAATATACTTCAGTGTGCAGGAGAACAATGAGAGTGTTGATTAGATGATACGGTAGATGCAATGCAAAATCATGCTATTATCTGTGAATGCAAAACAGAGTGAACTTCCATAACCCATAGTTATACTTCTAAAATAATTACAAGTTTTCAGAGTACTTCAGAATTTTCTCTACATTATTCGATCCAGTTTTAGCCAAAAATCTGGCATTCCTAACATGGATCACAGGAAATTAGAAAATCAGAGCAATGAATGCTCAAAATACATAGCATCATGTGACATTTTATATTGTCAGTTTGAGATCAAGGTAGTTGACATTTAGTGCTACTAATTGGACTTAAAATTCCACACACAGTGTATCTTAGGTATGAAACTGGAGATCATGTAGCCATGTTTTCATCATCCTTTATGATCTCTATCTACGTACATAGATGAGACACTCAATAATCAGTGGGTGAAAACCAGATGATATAAAGTCAGATCAAACATAACATACTTCTTGATGCTTATCCAGCAATGCCCAGCTTGCAACTTCCTCTATTTGTGCTGTCCAAGTTCCTTTCTTCAGTGGTGGCCCAGTGTGAAATTCTTCCTATGCACAATACTGCGTTCCCTGTTCTATAAGTTGCTTTCTTCAGTCTTCTTCAGAACCTCTTTGGGTATTGTTGCCAAGGGGAAATACAACCACAATGTTCAAACCAATGAGATTTTCAACAACCACGAACCTTCAAATGAACATGTGCTTTATTTGTCTAATATGATACTGAAAGGTAGTCCACAAATGAAGACCAGCTTGCAAGTCTAAAGTTTGTGACTAAAGTGTACTTTCCATGAAATACTGAACATGTAGATGCAAAAAGTAATTTTGTATCTTTGTATATATTTAAATGATAGCACATGGATGTACTTAAGAAATTTGGGTCACATTTATATTGTCAGTGAATTAGGCTGAAATTTTAATTTATTTTGTTTTGCTTTGATTTCATCTCCTAACCTGACAGATTTGAAATATTTGCCTGTTGAAGAGAATAATATTGAACTACTGGCTGTGTGATTTAGTGGCTTAGACCCTTGTCCAGCAAAACTTGGATTGAAATCCGACTGAAATAAGTTACAACTTACTCCATCACAACATGTAATTTCTGTTATGATTCTTGATAATTCATCAGGATTGAAAACACAATTTTACTAAAAAATTGGAGCAATTGTCTCACGAACTAAAAGATGTGACAAGATCTTTTGGTTGAAAAGTGTGGTGCTGGAACAGCCCAGCCGGTCAGGCAGCATCAGGGGAACAGGTGAGTTGACGTTTCAAGCATAAGCTCTTCATCCGATGAACAGCTTATGCTCGCAACGTCGAGTCTCCTGCTTCTCGGAGGCTGCCTGATGGGCTGGGCTTTCCCACCACCACTCTTTTCGACTCTGATCTCCAGTATCTGCAGTCCTCACTTTCTCTGTCCTGTTATTATACAGAAACAAAATAGGATGACCATATTGGTGGAATAGTGAGTACGTATTTATTTTTAGTGTGCTTTCTTTAGCTGATTAAAAAAGCCTTAATATCTCTTTCTTAAGTTGCGTCAGAACATTCTGCTCACAGAACTACATTTGCATTAGATCCAACAGTAATTCAAAATTAAAATTATCATCTTTGTTTACAAATCCTTAATCCCTTTTATGCTCCCTGTAAAGTGAGGCCAAAAAAAATCCCATCAGACACCCTGATCTAAAATCCTCTGAACTTGGGACATGAGTTTGAACTGAGTCACTGAGCTCTCGAGCTAAGACAATAGACAAGAGACAATAGGTGCAGGAGAAGGCCATTCTGCCTTTTGAGCGAGCACCACCATTCATTATGATCATGGCTGATCATCCTCAAACAGTATCCTGTTCCTGCCTTATCTCCATAACCCCTGATTCCACTATCCTTGAGAGCTCTATCCAACTCTTTCTTAAACGAATCCAGAGACTGGGCCTCCACTGCCTTCTGGGGCAGAGCATTCCACACAGCCACCACTCTCTGGGTGAAAACGTTTCTCCTCATCTCTGTCCTAAATGGCCTACTCCTTATTTTTAAGTTGTGTCCTCTGGTTCAGGACTCACCCATCAGCAGAAACATGTTCCCTGCCTCCAGAGTATCCAATCCTTTAATAATCTTACATGTGTCAATCAGATACCCTCTCAGTCTTCTAAACTCAAGGGTATACAAGCCCAGTCACTCCAATCTTTCAATGTAAGATAGTCTCGTCATTCCAGGAATTGACCTCGTGAACCTATGCTGCACTCCCTCAATAGCTAGAATGTCTTTCCTCAAATTTGGAGACCAGAACGGCACACAATATTCCAGGTGTGGTCTCACCAGGGCCCTGTACAGCTGCAGAACAACCTCTTTGCTTCTATACTCAATCCCTCTTGTTATGAAGGCCAGCATGCTATTAGTCTTCCTCACTACCTGCTGTACCTGCATGCTTGCCTTCATTGACTGGTGTACAAGAACACCCATGATCTCTTTGTACTGCCTCTTTATCTAACTTGACTCCATTTAGGTAGCAATCTGCCTTCCCGTTCTTGCCACCAAAGTGGATAACCATACATTTATCCACCTTAAACTGCATCTGCCATGCATCTGTCCACTAACCTAACATATCCAGGTCACCCTGTAATCTCCTAGCATCCTCCTCACATTTCACCCTGCCACCCAGCTTAGTATCATCAGCAAATTTGCGAATGTTACTATTAATACCATCTTCTATATCGTTCATATACATTGTAAAAAGCTGCTGTCTCAGCACTGATCCCTGCGGTACCCCAATGGTCACTGCCTGCCATTCCGAAAGGGAGCCATTTATCACTACTCTTTGTTTCCTGTCAGCCAACCAACTTTCAAACCAAGTTAGTACTTTGCCCCCAATACTATGCGCCCTAATTTTGCTCACTAACCTCCTATGTGGGACTTTATCAAAGGCTTTCTGAAAGTCCAGGTACACTACACCCATTGGATCTCCCTTGTTCATCTTCAGAGTTACATTCTCAAAAAATTCCAGACAGACTGAGTAGTATGCAAGCCTAGGGGCAGCTGTCTGGAACAGGGGTTAAAGCTAAAGGAAGACCCCCACCAACACCTCAGCTAAAGACGATGAACACCAAACTGCAGAGCAAACAACTGAGACATTCTGACCCGACAACTTACAAACCATTCATCTTTTAATCATTTTGATCAGACACAGAGATACTGAATGTTCCACATGATGTGTACTGCATGCAAACCTGTTTGCCTTTAAATGTGAAGGACTTGCACGACCAGTAAAACTACAAACCTAAATCCATCCAAGAGAAATACTGGACCTTCATAACGTTTGGAGTCCCATTTACTTTTATTAGAAAACCATTCACACCTCATTTAATAATCAGGAGGCTCATTCAGCCCTGAGGGGAAGAACAACAGCTCAGTAATCAAATCCAGACTTGGTGGGTGATAAGGAGAACCGACAGTCGATATAACTGGGGTACCCCGATCTCTAAGGATGTTTGGTTCAGTGAGAGGTTCAGCCAGAGTGGAAGGAATCAGGCACAGCAGTGAGTCACAGATTGCAACCATCAGATTCAGGAAAAGAAAGAGAGCAAACAAACTTCTCATCCATGAACCGCCATGTACTGACAAGAGTGACGTAAGTGACTGAAGAGCCAAGATACCGACGGGCCAGCACCAGCGACATCCACTACCATCCAAGCCAACAGAAGCCACTTCATGAGTGAGCATAAGGTCATTGAGACCCTCTGTCCCAGCTCAGTTAGATAGGGTATGAAAGGTGGACTTTGTGGCCGAAGATGCAGGACACCTCCGGGGGAGGAAGAAAGATAGGACCCTGAGATTAGCATTTCCTCCCTCTCTCTCTCTCTCCTTTCTTCTGTCATCCAGTAATTAACAGCTCTGTGTAATTTTAAACCAACAGTACCCAGTCGGAGCTACTACAGTTAACTGGGGTGCTAGCTGTTAGGTAAGTCTTACGTTACTTGACCTGTAACATTGGGCCTTTTTGAAATATTCATTTTCCTTCTTCTATTGCATATACTTTCAAATTTGCTTATTTTAATAAAATCAGAATTTCCTTCGCCTCTGAAGCATTTGCCTCCTGCGTTGTGCACCACACCACATCTCACTACGTAAGCCCAGTGTCAGGATCAGGGAGCTGATGTAGAATAAGCCGACCAGAACTCCCTACATCTCCCATTATATACAACTGTTTTATCCTGCAGCCTATAACCATTTTAGAATGATGCATTCCTTCATCATTTGCATATCCTCAACTACCATTACTAATTGTGCTATCATTTACTTAGACACCAATCTCTGGAATTCCCCCACTAAACTTTTCAATTTCTCTATCTCTCTTTGTTCCTTGAAAATGTTCCTTGAAACTGCCTGTTCTTCTGTGTCACTATCTATCTGTGTGGTTGAATGTTAAGAGTTAAATTGCAGTTAGCAGATTTCCTTCCCGAAAGAACCATTTAGGCTTTAATGACAATCAACAGTGCTTACATGGTCGCCTGTAGGCTAGCTCTTTATTCCAAATATTTATTGAATTTAAATTCACCATCTGCCATAGTGGGATTCAAATCAATGTCGCCAGAGTATTAGCCTGAGACTATTGGTTACTAATCCAGTGAAATTATCCTTGATGCCGATGCCACTGCCTCGCCTAATCTTAAAATGTGCTGTTGATTCAAACTACTTTTGTCCAAAAATACAGAATAACAAACAATTTTATGTAAGGTAGACATGATGGTTAATCAGACATAATAATGATAATATTAATCATAACTTCTGTTGTATGTTTGTACACCAAATACTGTAACTGCTTAGCTTTGAGTTTAAATATGAAAAAAATGTGACAATTACTTTATCAGCTGGCGATTTAAATGAAGAATTACTTTAATTGTAATTTTTAAATGTGTCCTCGAAAGGTGTTCCAATCTTACAAGAAGAGAAATTTTCTGAATCTATTCCACATTTTGTGTAATACATCATAGCCATCATTTTTTTCTTCTCTAGCTTTTCTGCCTCCAGCTAAACCAACTCAATACGGTGATGTTATCTCCAGGCTTTCCCAGGATTCTTGCTGCAAATCTATTACCTTGTTCTGACAAGGAACTATATCTAGTTGCTTTCACATTGTACTTATCCCTTGCAAATGCTGCTGTCATCCAATATGTCAAACTGCTGAACCAAGTCTCACTTGAACTGGTATCTAACAAACAACTGGTGGTTCTGTCCAGCCACTGAACTTGATGAGTCTGGCAGCTTTATTTTGGTCCTAAGTACATTTGAGATCTTCACTCTTTATCAGTGACACTAGCATAATTCCCTGAAACTACCATCAAAACTTTATCGAGGAGTCCAAATGTGAATATTAGCAGCTGACAATCATTATGGTGATAATCCTAAAATCTCCCATAAAGCAGCTACAAATACCAAACTGAAAATAAGACAACAGTAGAACAGCTAAAAAAACATACACTGATAGATGGAAATATGTAGGACCAGACATGGAGTAATGTGACAAAGTGAGACATTGGAACTAAAAAGTCAAGAGGACATACGGCTTTGAAAAAAAAGAACAAAAAGTCCAGGGAAAAGGAGAACAGAATTGTAGAATGTGAAAACAGTTGGAAATAGATGAGTTTCCCAATGAGTGCCTGTTGGGCCACTGGACCAAATCATCAGTGGCTGAGAAATATTGTTAGACACGAGTTAGTGTGGATGACTGCCAAAATTTTGCCTGGAAATTTAAAAATGCATGAATTTAACTTACACATCTGCAAAACTGACACAGTGAGAAGTAATCCATTTATTGTTCTGTGCTAAAGTTTCAATAATCCATTACTAGATAGCTTCTCCCACGCACATTCAATTTCTATGTTTTACCAAAGAGTAAAATGTGTAAAATAATGTTGAGGGTTTTGGTACAACTTAAGAATTTAAACTGTAAGAAGGTTGCAAGTACAAAATTAGATCAATGTGAAGAGATTTGGTGGAGAAAGGATGACGATAGACTTTTAGGTTGAAGATGAATTGCACTAGATATCCTGACTCTATTCTAAGCAAAATAAACATTTTGCAAGTAACCATTCAGGAATAAATAAACAGGGAAATAATATTTCAGGATTAATAAAGAAGGAAAACAGGAGGTGAGGCATTGTTAGAGAGATGATTTGAACAGATGTCAGCCAACCATAATCCTTTTTAGATTGAGTTGAGGATTAGTAAGGATTTATCACAGTATTAAATGCATATTATAGTTTTTCTGAAAGGCAATTGAGGACAAAGTTTGTAGAACAATTATAGGGCAGCATATTTCCAATAGTATGAGTAAAATTAACTTTAACTATCCCAAAATAAGACTAGTAAGATTTTTTTGTGGCAAGAAAGAATTGTTTTGACTATGGTTTCTGGACTGTTTTTGGGGGGGAGAATGATGATACTCCAACAATTTCCTTTAGCGAAAGTTTGAGACATGGCAATGTTGGGTTCGCATTAGAGCTTTGCAAGCACCTGACCATGCTACACCCATCAGGAAACTGGCACATCAACATGGGAAGCAGGTCTCAGTCTCAATCTCTTAAACAGTCCAAAAACCTATCCTGGAATTCCATAAATGAATGTGGAGATTGCACACGGTGGGTTTCTGAGTAAAAAGAATCCAATTTGTGCAGAAAAGATAGGGAATTTTGAAACCAAAGAAAATCAAACAACTTGTCAAGAATGTGAAAAGGCAAGTGGAGTTATATGCAAGGCTGATAGAATTTGAAACATCAGAAAAAGCAAGGGGAAGTAACACAGATTTCTGGAGTTATAAAGGCAATCAGGGTTTGGCCAAGTTAGTAATGCATTGTTATGAGATTAAAGAAGCAAATTTTCTGTTACATTGTAATGGTAGAAAAGCCAAATAAGAACGTTAAACTGTATTTTCATTTGATAATATTGGTCTCATTGCTAGAGACAGCTGTTGGGATATTTTAAGCAAGGCAGGCTGGTAATCAGACAACTCTAAAGGCAGTGGTGGGCTTCTCTTTGGAATTAGAACCCAGGAGTACACTCCTGCTCACTGCAAGTTGCTTGCTTGGAGTAGGCTATGGCTCCTGCTGGAAGAGCAAAGCTAAAATCTTGAAGATCCAGGAGCAAAGCAAGGTGATTTTTTGGAAGGGTTTCAAGAGCAGTGAATAGTAGGGAGAAGGGGAAAACAAGGTCAAAAACATGGTTATGGGTGGCATTAAGCATTGGTTTGTCTTTTCCAGGGGCACCATGCCCACCACCATCCCTCCCCATACCTGCACAATCAAATGTTGCCAACTCTCCCTTCTCTTTTAATCTAATCTGCACTGAATCTCCACATTTGATAAAAATCTTGAACTTCTTTGCTTTCAAAAACATTACATGTTAAAAGCTTGCTTGCTGCTGGGTTAAACTGGTGATAGCCTCAGCCACTCCAGTGATCCTTAATTAACCATTTACAGGCCTCAGTTGGCAATGGACCTACCCACCCTAAACCACGTTTGGTAGAGATGGGAGGATGGCAGGAATGGGGTACACATGCCTTAAAATTGTCTGGAACATTTCAAAATCTAATGAGCTGATTTCCACTGGCTGGGACCCTCAGACACTAAAAGATACCTGAGTTCCATTGCAGACAATTGAGCCAGATTTGTGAGACTTACTTGTATAATTACACCAGGAATTTATCCTGGTTAACAACTGCCTTAAGTTACAGAGATTTAGACAGCGTAATTGGACTGAGGAGCACCTCTGACCCCCATTGATCACCAAACCAACTTGATTACTCATTCCTTCATTCATCTACTTACTATTCCACTGAAATAACCCTTTACACAACATTAGCCGCCGCATTTGGGTACAGTTTTGAAAAGGTCAAAGTAATTCAAAATCATATCATAATGTATACAGCACACAGTGAGGGATTACATAGTCAACTACAAAATAAAATACAAATGTCCCACTGTCAAATTTTGATGTGATTGTGGTGAGATATTTGCAGTTGCCAGTTTGTTTGATCAATAGTCAGTGAGGGAGCCATCTGATCATTTGGCTTATGCACAAAAGCTATTTATACAGTATTGTGAGACTATCTCAAGGTAGCAGTGGGAAGGTGAGATCTCAGTAAAAAAAATCTGGCAAATTACACAACTCAACAACTGCTTTTCATCAATGTTAGCAGTTTTCATTTAGGTTTAAACAGGGCTCTGAAACTGCAATTGCAATGCTTAATAAAATTATTAAAATGACATTTAGAGGTAGTCCCACAGTACTATATAAATAGCTTTTGTGTAGAAAACATATCAAGATCGAAAGACTTCAGGATGTTGATGGTGGGAGTGATGATGATGATGATAATGAAGTTGAACATCAAGGCAGTCTGATTAGATTTGCATTTGTTGGAACTGAGCATTACCTGGCACTTGTGTGGCATAAATGTTACTTGCCACTATCTAGCCAAAAACTGATTTGATGTTTTGCTCATGCAGGCATGGAGTGCCCCTGTACCTGCCAAATCAAAAATGATACTGACATATTTTACAATCATTTCCACTTCTAATCTTTCATGAAGGTCATTGGCAAAGCCACTGAAGGCAATGAGCCAGGTTCCCACCCTGAAGTACACCTGCAGAGATACCCTGGAGCTGAGATGATGAGCCTTAACAAATATAATCATCTTCCTTGGGAAGATATCAAACTGGTGGTGAATTATTAGTTTATTTCTCCAATCTGGGGTCTGTAAGCTGTCACTGGATAATTTCCAAATTCCAGTTTAGCACCCATCAGTAACATAACATGAGTTTGAAATATAAGGCCCTAAATTACATGGCTTGCCTAGCACTCAATATTGAGGTGCTGATCAATGTCTGGGCATGGGAACTGGCTCTGGATGGCAATTTCCAAAGGCAGATAGCAACTATGGCTGGGTTTGGCATGGCCCGGAGGAAGTGATCAGACAGGAGAGCATGTAGTCAACAGCTCCATGTTCCAAATGAGTGCCCAAACACTCAATCATCCGGCATTTAAATCACTCTGCACATGTGAAGAGAGTTTTATGCCACTGTAGCAATGCAGCTGTTTGACGATCATCTTGTTTTCAAGAGTTTAAATCAATAGCCATTCACCCCACCCCCATGTCGTTTTTGCTTTCAAGAGCTATGCATGGGTCTGCCATAGGTCATTCACTTTTCCCATTCTGACCTTGAATATTTCATTCTGTTCCTCTCCAATCTCTTAACAAGCTCTTCAGTGGTCTTAACAGCTAGTTAATCTCTTTGAAAATTGCGGTATGTTGCACAGGCTTCGGAAGATTGACACACTAACTGGGAGTGCTATTTTCAAATTGGGCCTGCATCCAAATTCAGCCCCAAGAGCAATTTCAAATACAGCCCTCAAAGTCTGATTTAGAAAGATTTGCAGTAATGAAAAGGGCTGGGTTGAGATTGGATGAGGGCACTATGTTTGATGCAACACAGACCGCAAGATCGCTCCATGAGATTTTAGTCTCCATTTTATCATGGAGGGACAGATAATTTCTTTCAGCTGGAAAGGGTAAAGGAGATGGTTGCAAAGTTACCTATTAATATTATTCAAATGAAAGCAAGCATGCATACTGAACAGCTGTCTGCTATTTTAATCTCTCTATCATTGGCAGCCATATCTTCAGCTGTCTTGGCTCTCTCAACATATTTCCACCTCTCCCTCCTTTTTTTAATCAAAAGCTGACTTTCAGTGGATTGTCAAAAGGAGATTACATTACAGTCAGCAGCTCTGAATTTTGAATTCTTCTTGGCAGAAGAACCATGTCTTTGCTGCATGTGTTAAATACATAGCAGAACCTGCCTTTACCTTAACTGGCAACCTAGCATTGTAACACCATTATGATGGATGTGGCCTTTCTTGTCCATCAAATTAATCATATTTTCTGTGTTCCAAGTAGAATAACAGCATTAACAGAAGAGCAGGCAAATTATTTCTTAATTTTGTGCATTAACCCAGAATGATAGTGAACTTGCTTTCCCTTCACATTGGTGTTGGAATCTACCATTTTCCTATTATAGTTCATTTTTTGTAATTTAAACTCATAATCAATCTTCTTTAGCTGAGCCTTCACAGCAGAAAATGGCTCTGTAGAACTTGGGAAATTTAAGCTCTAGTCACTTGTACTTTTACCAAATGTATCTGAAATAAGAATGATTTTGATTATTGATGTGAGTGTAACAGCAGATTTCTAATCAGTATTACAGTTACTTATCCATGATATCAACTAGCTTGTTGATTCTTTCATTATGTTAAAAAGCTGTCATGCTTTCAGTCCTTTAATTTGCTCTGCCTCCACCTTCCCAGCTCTGCATTTCCCCTGTTGATGTTTCATGCTGTTCTTAATCTATTTCTGGATAATTGAAATCACCTGTAGCAATTATTGCTCCTTTTCTTGTAGACTGATTAATTGCATAAGCATTTCACGTGCTGCCTGTTTCTAAGGTGGTCTCTAATGCATTTCACTGATTGTTATCTTACTGCGATTATCACAAATCCTCCAAATTAATTTACACCACTTGCTGAATAAATATCTAGCTTCTGTTCAGCAGCGCTTTCCACCCATTATCGCCCACCCTTACTTTGTTTCCATCTTCAAGGTTGTGCAGATTCGCTGATCATTCCCATAAGACAGAAGTGGTTATGTGTTGAACTCAGACCAAACCTGCAATTTTCTTTGTGACACTACTGATTTGATTTGACTTGTTTATTGCAGATATTTTTAACAAAAAAGATAGAATCTTGCTACAAATGGTTTTCTGGAGGCAGGCGGTTTTTCACAGTGGGCTTTGACCCGCATTGTTCCCAATATCTATCTCCACATTATCTGGCAGAGATTTGGTAAGAAATGCATTTGATTCATGTGATGCCTTTTGCAGTTCCACACTTATTTATCAATTTGAGTAAATTATCTGATTTGTTTAAAAGCGGATTAGAATTCTGAGCAGAGCAACTTCAATTCAGAGAAAAAAAAATTTTGTTCCTATTCACAACAGATTGAATCTTAGGTAATGTCCAATCTACTTCATTTGTTGAAATAAGACTGTTTCATGGGAGAAAGGTTATTTCCATTATGAACATGTCAAGATGTTTTAATGATGTTTCCAACTATTTAAAGAAAATTCTGACGCTGCTAGATGATTTCATTGAACAGAGTGTACATAGAGACAACTATTTACAAAGAAGATAAAATCGATACAATTTCATCTTGAGTATAAAAACATGCATAAAATTATAATTGTCCTTTATTACCAGAATGCCTTTATTTTGTGATTTTTTAAAAAAAAAATAAATTGTTCTTCATTTCAATGCTGAGAAAAGGAGCTGGAGTGGTTATTTAGTTTCTTTTAGGCTGTGAAATCTTTAATTGGTTTTAGGCATGTTTGAAAATGATTCATAAGACTTTGCAGCAATTTAAATCAATCACTTGTAATTTCCATGGAGAAAAAGAAATACTGACCCATATTCCATGATGACCACAGACCTGAAAATAATACCAACAGGAGGGTAGACACAAAGGAGGACTATGAACAGAGGAAGTGGAGGGTGAAGCCCATCTGTCTACAAATGCAGAGAAGCAAAGAGAAAGCAGAAACACAACAGAAACTTGTGAAGATAAGTAGTAAATGCCTTTCAGGTCAGTTTGTTTTGTTTTGGAAGAAAATGAGACAAGAGCTTTTAGGGATTATGTGTGAGCCAGATTAAGACAGTCTAAAACCTTGAAAACTGCGCATCACTCAGAGATGCTGAAGAATTAGCTGTTTCCCTAGAAGAAACCAAATTGAGAATCGGTGGTTATTGGTTGATTGAAAAGGAAATCTGGTAAATATACAGGAATGACTAATATGATGCAAAGGAGGAAGGCCGTGTAGAAACATGTCATCATAATCATAACCATGAAATTATAGCTTGAAAGCTTTTATCAGATCGGTCCCCAAATACCTTCTTGTTTAGGTGAGCAGAGCCACTGCTAAATGCTGAGTGAAACAGGTTCTTGTGATCCTGTCTTTGTTGTGTTGATTACTTAAATTGATATCTGCTGTTTTCTTCATCAAATCAATTCAGTCCATTTATATTCAATGCACACTAGCTCAGGTAAAAGTTTCAAAAAGGACAATTTTTGTAGTAATTTCTTCATTTAGGCCTCATTCAATAAATTTGTTTAATTTAGTTTATGGTGTGCTCATGGAGATCATAAGTTATTGTATGAATTTTCCTTAGGTAAAGAGAGAAAAACAAATAAATAAAGAATTAGAACTAAACAAAACTTTAGGAAAATAGTACAATTATCTCTCATGAGTATGCAACAACTACCACTAGATTAACTACATTGGAGAAAAAGCTATCCTAAAACAACTAATATTTCTCAAAAAGCTTTCTGAACCTTGGAATCAAGCAATTTCTCATTTGTAAAAGCAAAACACAGCCACTAATGAAAATCTTAAATAAAACCAGAAAATGATAGATGTACAGAGCAGGTCAAGATCAAGGTTAATAAGTTTGTTCAGGTATATTTAATGAGGTGCTACGGATTTTAAACATTCATTTAATCCTTTCTCCACAGATGCTGCCTGACCTACTCAATGCATCTCATAATTTCTGCTTCAAATTTCCATTTTTTTTATGATTGTATTTTATCCAATGTCAGAATTAATAGAGAAGGATTCATGTTTGCTGTCAAACCATATTTCATTTACACCATGATTTTGGTACCTTTCCAGTTCCTGTGTTGTATATTCTTTGTCCATTACTTGAATAATAAAACTGGATCACTGATAATTCTTCTGCCTCAAAGTCTTAAAATGTTGAGTTCAGGCCCTGTTCTAAGGAATGCACTATTTTGATTGCAGATACAATAACCTGATGAACTATGTATTTGTTTAAGTAAATATCAAAGATCCCAAAGGACTATTTGAAAAAGAACAATGAGGTTTTTCTCAGGGTCCTGGACAACATTATTCTACAAATATCATGACTACAAGAGGTTATTTGTTCAGTTATTTGACTGCTGTTGGCAGGATTATATTGTTTGGAAATCATTGCAATAGCCAACATAACACAATAATTGTTCTTCAAAGATATCTCAATTGCTGTTAAACTATTTAAGACAGCCTGAAGACAGGACAACCACTAGAAATGTAATTTACACTTGTACTATGCTGGTTGATTCAAGAGCTGGAGAAGTGACATAAAAGCTGACCTATCACCTGAGGTGGAAATTGCTAAATAGTGATGGAAAAGATGGTGTCTCAGCAGGCATATACTGATCTCTTCTCGAGATTGTAATGGTTTAAACTTTTGAATGTGATGGTTGAGAGACAAGCCCTCCACAGGGCAGTTAGCAGGCACAGCTGTGGTCTAGCCCCCTGATTCTGTCGAGGATTCCTCAATTCCTCAGAACTAATAATGCCATTCGACTCACCCGGGTGAGTGAAACTCTTTGGTCTGCCTGAAACGTGTTGGTCTTCCAGAACAAGGAACTGATCTTAAGCAAATGGTACAGACTGGCATATTCCAAGGTAAAGGATTATGCTGAGGGATGCACTAAAGATTGTGGGAAAGATCACTGTCTGAGGTCTTCCTATTGAACTTAAATGGGGGTCCATTCAGTGACTGGACCCTCCTGACACCTCAAATGCTGGTTCAAGTAAGAGATGCCTTTAGTTTGTTAGGATAGAGTCAAACTCCAATGTTTAGTTGTTTCCTTGATATGTTACTGTACAGAAATAAACTGTGTTTGTGACTGTGTACATATATAATTATATTTTTTATCAATAAAGTATATTTTTTAAAATCAAAAAAAATTGCTGGAGCTTGAGCTTCAAACACTGTGACACATCATGTTGCGGGATGGGGATGCTGAGTTTCGGAGGCAATCACATCCCTTAGATTAACTAACTCAAATTTGGCCAGTGGTCAGGAACAGGAGGGTGTGACTATGGGCAAGGCAGTGGAGGGATCTAGAAGGTAGTGCTGAAGGAGTCTTAGTCCTTGAGCTTGTCTAACAGGATTTGAGATTCTTGTTCCCTGTGTGGCTAAGTGTGGGAGCTGCAAGGATGTTGAGCAAACTGATCATAGCAGCTTGGTCCATGGAACCATTCATGCGGAGGGAGAAAAGAGAAATGCAGTTGGAGGTAGTATAGTCAGAAGAACAGACACTGTTCTCTATGATCAGGATTGAGAGTCCTGAAGGCATTGTTGCCTGCCTTGCTTCAGAATCTCTGATCAAGGATACATAGGAATTTGAAATGGCAAGGGAAAGACCCAATTGTCATGCTCTGTGTAGGTACCAACAATGCAGGTTAAAGAGGTTCTGTTGAGGGAACAGGAGCAGGGGTAGGGGCTAATTGTCACAGTGTGAACAAAATGAAAGAGGTAAATGGGAGTCTCAAAGATTGGTGTGGAGAAACAGGTTTGAATTCATTAGACATTGGCTGATTAGATTAGATTAGATTACTTACAGTGTGGAAACAGGCCCTTCGGCCCAACAAGTCCACACCGACCCGCCGAAGCGCAACCCACCCATACCCCTACATTTACCCCTTACCTAACACTACGGGCAATTTAGCATGGCCAATTCACCTGACCCGCACATCTTTGGACTGTGGGAGGAAACCGGAGCACCCGGAGGAAACCCACGCAGACATGGGGAGAACGTGCAAACTCCACACAGTCAGTCGCCTGAGTCGGGAATTGAACCCGGGTCTCAGGCGCTGTGAGGCAGCAGTGCTAACCACTGTGCCACCGTGCCGCCCGCTGGCATCAGCACTGGGGAAGGACAGAACTGTTGCAATAGGACAGGGTCAACCTGAATGATGCTGGGACCAGAGTCCTGGTGAATTGTTGTGGAGAGAACTTTAACCTAAAGAGTAGGGGTGTGGGTTCAGTTGCATGGAAAATGATAGAAACACTTCAAGGGGGTAGGGCATAGCAGAGGTTATTTACCTTTCCAGAACAAGTAAGTGGACAGAAAGTGTGGAAGGGGTCAGGAATCTAACTTGAGGCACAGCAGATAAGGAGCCGACCATGATCAGGGGCAGTTGAAGCTGGACTGAGGGTATGGAACTGAAAAACATGCAACATATGAACAAAAGTAAATTAGCATGTAGAACAGTTTGAAACAGGGAATGATGTGCGTATCACAGGGATGTAGCTGCAGGAGGGTCAGGGCTGGGAAGTAACTATCCAAATATCTTCATCTAAGGAGTTGTGAGCTTGTGGAATTCATAATCGCAGGAAGTAGTTGATAAAACATTGAATGTATTCAAGGGTCAGCTAGATGTAGAACTTGGGGTGAATGGGATCAAAGGTTGTGGATAGGAAGCAGGATTAGCCTATTGAATTGGATGATCAGCCATGATTGTGATGAATGGCACAGCAGGTTTGAAGGGCTGAATGGCAATAGACAATAGACAATAGACAATAGGTGCAGGAGTAGGCCATTCTGACCTTCGAGCCTGCACCACCATTCAGTATGATCATGGCTGATCATCCTTAATCAGTATCCTGTTTCTGCCTTATCTCCACAACCCTTGATTCCACAATCCTTGAGAGCTCTATCTAACTCTTCCTTAAATGAATCCAGAGAAGAGGGCCTCCACTGCCCACTGGGGCAGAGCATTCCACACAGCCACCCACTCTCTGGGTGAAGAAGCCTTCTCCTTCTCCTATCTTCTATGTTTCTAAACGTCTCCAATCAGATGGGCAAAGGGGACAGACCTGCCTTATTAATAAGAAATGAAATTACCTTGACAATAAAACGTGATGTGGAGTTTGAAGGTCTAGAATATGTGTGGGTAGAGTTGAGGAACTGCAAATGTAAAAAACCCTTGGGATGGGAATTATGTACAGGCCTCCAAGTAGAAGTCAAGATGTGAGGGAAAAAAATAAATCAGAAAATAAAAGACATTTCAGAAAGGCTCAATTATAATAATCACGGAGGAACCTCAATATGCAGGTGGGCTGTGAAAAACAGATTGGTAATGGATCTCAGGAAAAGGAATTCATGGGAAGTCTACAAGATAGGTTTTTGGAGCACCTTGATCTGGAGCCAACTAAGGAACAGACAATTCTGGATTTGGTGATGTGTAATGAGGCAGAGTTGGTTAGGGACCTGAAGGAGAAGAAATCCCTCTGGGGCTGTGAACATAATATGATATAATTCCCCCTGCTGTTTGAGAGGTAGAAGCTGAATTAGATGTAATGGCATTACAATTAAGTAAAGGTAACTACAAAGGTATGAGGGAGGCACTGGCCAGAGTTGATTGGATGGGAATCTTAGCAGGGAAGACAGTGGAGCAGTAATGGCAGGAGTTTTTGGGGGTAATTGAGGAGGCACAACAGAAAATCATCCCAAAGAAGAAGAAATATACTAAAGAGAGAATGAAGCAACCATGGCTGACAAGGGAAGTCAGGGATGGCATAAAAGCAATAAAAAAACAATGTGATGAAAAGTAAAGGGCAGCTAAAGGATTGGGAAGCCTTCAAATACAAGCAGAGGATAACTTAAAAAAAACAATAAGAGTGAGAAGATGAAATATGAGGGTAATTTAGCAAGTGACACAATACAAGATTGCAAGAATTTATTTTAGATATCCAAAAGGTAAAAGAGAAGCATGAGTGGACATTGGACCACTGGAAGCTGATGCTGAAGAAGTAGTAATGGGGAAGAAGGAAATAGTGGTGGAATGGAATAGATATGTTGCATCAGTTTTCTTAGTGGAAGACACCAGGACCATACTAGAAGTTCAAGAGAGTCAGTGGGCAGAAGTGAGTGTATTGGCCATCACTGGGATGATTAGATTAGATTAGATTAGATTACTTACAGTGTGGAAACAGGCCCTTCGGCCCAACAAGTCCACACCGACCCGCCGAAGCGCAACCCACCCATACCTCTACATTTACCCCTTACCTAACACTATGGGCAATTTAGCATGGCCAATTCACCTGACCTGCACATCTTTGGACTGTGGGAGGAAACCGGAGCACCCGGAGGAAACCCACGCAGACATGGGGAGAACGTGCAAAGTCCACACAGTCAGTCGCCTGAGGCGGGAATTGAACCCAGATCTCTGGCGCTGTGAGGCAGCAGTGCTAACCACTGTGCCACCATGCCACCCACTGTGCCACCATGCCGCCCACTGTGCCACCATGCCGCCCACTGTGCCACCATGCTGCCCAATTAGATGTGGTCCATCTGGTCTGGGTGATTTATCCACCTTAAGACCTTTCAGCTTTCCCAGCACATTCTCCTCAGATAAAACTGAAAAAAACTGTGGATGATGTAAATCAGAAACAAAAACAGAAATTGCTGAAAAAAGCTCAGCAAGTCCAGCAGGATCTGTGGCAGGAAATCAGAGTTGACATTTTGGGTGGAGTGACCATTCCTGGAACTGTTGTCAAAAATCGCTAGCATAGACTATTTTTAAAATGGGGAATGGCTTCAGATATCTGAAGCACAAAGAGAGTTAGGAATCCTTGTTTAGGGTTTTCTTAAGGTTAACGTGTAGGTTCAGTTAATGGTTAGGAAGGCAAATGCAATGTTAGCATTTACTTCAAGAAAGATAGAAAAAAAAAGCACAGGTGTACAGTTGAGTCTGCGTAAGACTCTGGTCAGATCAGATTTTGTTTGCAATATTGCATGCAGTTTTTGGCCCATAACTAAGGAAGGATGTACTATGTTGGAGGGGGTCCAGAGGAAGTTTTACAAGTATATTACAAGGGGATGAAGTGATATCATATGAAGAGCAGTTGAGGACTCCAGATCTGTACTTAATGGAGTTTAGAAGCATGCGGGGCATCTCATTGAAACTTACAGAGTACTGAGAGGCCTTGATAGAGTGAACATGGAGAAGATGATTCCATGAGTAGATGTGACTAGAACCCAATTGCACCGCCTCAAAGTGAAGGGAAGATGCCTTAGAACTGAGATGACAGGGAATTTCCTCAGCCAGAGTGTGGTAAATCCGTGAAACTCATTGCATAGAAGGCTGAGGCCAAGTCATTGAGTGTCTTTAAGATCAGTTAGATTCTTGATAGGTATGGGGATCAGGGAGAAGAAAGGAGAATGAGGTTGGGAAACATATCAGCCATGATTGAATGGTACACCAGGCTCAATGGGCGTAATTACCTAATACTGCTCCTATATCTTATATTAAAGCTGCTAGACTGGCTCTCCTGCAGTTTGTGAGGGAATCAACAATGGGGAAAAATACATTTGACCTCATCTTCACCAATATACCAGCTAGCTAGGCATCTGTCCATGACAGTATCTACAAGAATGACCACTTCACAGTCCCTGGGGAGACCAAGTCCCACTTTCACATTGAGAATACCCTTCATTGTGTTGTTTGGCACAGCCACCATGCTAAATGAACAGATCTAGCAACTCAAGATTGAGCATCCATTAGGAGCTGTGGGCCATTAACAGCAGCAGACTTATACTCCAGTACAATCTGTAACCTCATGGCCTAGCACATCCCCCACTTAAGCATCAAGCCAATTGATCAACTTGGTTCAATGGAAAGTGTGGGAGGGCATGCTATGAGCAGCACCAGGCAGACCTAAAACTCAGGTGTCAACCTGGTGAAGCTATGACTCAGAATACATGCTTGCCAAACAGCACTAGTAAATGACAGATAGAGCTAAGTGATATCATAGCCAATGGATCAGCCCTAAGTTCTGCATTCCTGCTAAATCCATTTATGAATAGTGGTGGGCAATTAAACAATTCACGCAAAGATCAAGTTCCACAAATAACCCCATTCTCAACAATGGAAGAGTCCAGCATAACAGTGCAAAAGATAAGGCTTCAGCTAGAAATGCCGAGTGGATGATGTACATCAGTTTCCTCCAGTGGTCCCCAGCATCACAGATGCTAGTCCTCAGCCAATTCGATTCACACCATGTGATATCAAGAAATAGTTGGAGATGCTGGATACTAAAGTGAGGACTGCAGATGCTGGAGATCAGAGCTGAAAAATGTGTTGCTGGAAAAGCGCAGCAGGTCAGGCAGCATCCAAGGAGCAGGAGAATCGACGTTTCGGGCATAAGCCTTTCTTCAGGAAGGATACTGGATACTGTAAAGGCTATGAGCCCTGGCAACATTCTGCCAATAGTACTGAAGACTTATACTCCAGAATATGTCACTTCCCTAACCAAGTTCTTCTAGTATAGTTACAACATTGGCATCTACCCAATAATGTGGAAAATTGCCCAAGCATGTCTGTACTCAAAAAGCAAGACAAATCTAACCCAGCCAATTACCAACCCATCATTTGATCAGTTGATCATTAGTAAAGTATGGAAGGTGTCAGTGCTATCAAGTAGCGCATGCTCGGTGATGCCCAGTTTGGGTTCTGTCAGGACCAGTCAGCTCCTGACCTCATTATGGTCTTGGTTCAAATATGGACGAAGAGCACAATTTCAGAGGTGGAGTGAGGTGAGAGTGACAGTACTTGATATCAAGGCTGCATTCAACCAAGTGTGGCATCAAGGAGCCCTAGCAAAACAAGAATCAATGGAAATCAGGGGGTAAAACCTGTGCTGTTTGGAGTAATGCTTAGCACAGGGGAATATGGTCATGATTGTTGGAGGGTAGTCATCTCAGCTCCAGGACATCTTTGCAGGAGTTCCTCAGGGTAGTGTCCTCAGCCCAACCATCATTAGACACTTTATCAATGACATTCCCACCATCATAAGGTGAGAACTGGGGAAATTTGCTGATGATTGCACAATGCTCAGCACCATTCGTGACCCCTCAGATAATGAAGCAGTTCACATTCAAGTGCAAAACAATCTGGACAATATCCAGTCTTGGGCTCACAAGTGGCAAGTAGCATTGACACCACACAATTGGTAAACAATGACCAACTCCAATGAGAGACAATTTAACCACCATCTCTTGACATTCAGTGGTGTTACTATCTCATACTTTCCCGCTGTTAACATCCTGAGGCTTATCATTGACCAGAACTTGAACTTGACATGCCATTTAAACATAGTGGTTCGAAAAGCAGCTCAGAGGCTGGGAATATTGTGGTGTGAACTCACCTCAATGCAGCCTATCGATCATTGACAAGTTACAAGCCAGGGTGTGATTGAATACTCTCCACTTGCCTGGATGGGGGTAGCCCCAATAATATTCAAGAAGTTTGACATCATCCAGGACAAAGCAGCCCAGTTGATTAGCATCCCACCTACAAACATCCACTCTCTGCACCATTAATGCTCAGTAGCAGTAATATACACTAGTTACAAGATGCACTACAGAAATTCACCAATAATCCTGAGACAGCACCTTCCAAACCCACAGCCAATTCCATCTGGAAGGACAAGGGTAGCAGATGTATGGAAACCTACTGCCTTCAAGTTCCTAACCAAGCCACTCAACATTCTGACTTTGAAATATATTCCATTCCTTCATTGTCGCTGGTTCAAAATCCTGGAATTTGCAGTCATAAAGTTAATCCCTTTTATTTCTCAAAGCTGTTCCTTGGCTCAAGGAGACTCCGTCCTTGATATTTTTCAGAGCGGCAATAAACCGGGCCGAGCTCTGATCAGTCTGGTTTGGTACATAGATGAAAAGGATTTTGAGAGGCCTTTTGTTTATATGTAAACAGATAAGACTTCAGGCCAAAGTGGTCATTTTTAGAAGTGACCTGTATAATGAAAGGGGAGTGGTCAGCTCTCTAGCTGGGCTGAGCAGTTTTTAGTTCAGTCTTGAACTGCGAAGTTCAGCAGGGAGCTGTGTGGAAACTCTCTTTTCTGCCTTTCAACTTCAACCTGTAAGCATGTATTCCAATTATACTGGTTTTTAAAGGGAGTTTGCTTATTGGGACAGTTGTGTGTATTTGGAACAACATAATTAAGTATAGTTTTGATAGGCTGAGTTTTGTAGGAGTTCTTTATTCTGCTCTTTGTGTTTCATTGTGGAATAACCTTTTGTCTGTTTTAAAATCTAGTAGTCAACCCAGCTAGCTTAATCCAGGTAATTTTCACTGTACACTTTCTGAAACAAATTGCAAAGTTATGGTCTGGGCTTCCTGCTTAAGAATGTTTTGAATGGTCTGGCTTAGTCCATAACAATAGTTATTGAACCATTTCTCTGGAGTGCTTCTTCCGACAGGAGGCCAGGACGGATGCAGTACCAGTTACTCGGGCTGTTCTTGTAGACATGGAGCCAAAAGTCATCAGCCACACTTTATCCATAGCTATAAAGTCAGGGCAGTGGAGTTATAGAAATCATTCCTACTTCTGCCAAAAACAAGGATCTCAAAGCCATTGGGTGAAGGGATTCAGTATCCATGAGGATTTTGTGGTCTACCAACAGAACATGGCCTACAGAAGTTCAAGATGGCAGGTCACCACCACCTTCTCAAGGGCAGGCAATTAAACGCTTACCTGCCAATGATGTCCATCTCACATGAGTAAATTTAAAAAACCCTGCAAATTCCAGTTGACTGGGGATTGGGATCTTAATAAACACTGTAGTTGGCCATAATTTCCCTCAGTTGGTGACTCACTGATTTCCAGAAGATGACCAAATGGGCACTGAATTTGTCTCTCCAAAAATGTGATGGCAAAACAAATACAAAAGTGGAAGCAATGGCCTAATGGTATTATTGCTTGACTATTAATCTAAAGAACTAGGTCATATTCTGTGGACCTGGGCTAAAATCCTGCCATGGCAGATGGTGGAATTTGAATTCAATTACAAATATGGAATTGAGGGTCTAATGTTAACCATGAAACCAATATTGGTTATTTTAAATACCCATCTTTTTCACTGATATTCTTTAGGAAAGGAAGTTGATGTCCTTACTAGGTTTACCTTATACTTGACTTTAGATCCACAGTAACATGGCTGATTCTCAACTGCCCTCTTGACAAATAAAGATGAGCAATAAATACTGGTGCAGCCAGCAATATCAAAATCACCGGAACAATTTTTTTTTAAAAACTGGATTGATTCCATAGTCACAGCCAGGACTGAAATCAAAGAACTCTTTCCAAAAATTGATAACTTCTTGTACCTAAACTAAATCTTTATTTTTGTAATTCTCTCTGATGGGACTCTTAGCCTTCCTAAACTTAATTGCTTCAGCCTCATTGGAACAAAAGAATGCGTTAGCCCCTGCTAATAAATTAGTCCTCAGCGCAAGTGCATGTCAACTTTTTATTTGCCTTTGACCATAGGAATAGATGCAGAGTATTTAGCCCCTCGAGTTTGTTCCATGATTTAGTGAGATCATGACTGAATTGTAAAGAAGCTACACATGCTCATCTTTGTCTTGCATCCCTTAACATTTTTGCAGAGTTGATAAATCCAGAGTCAGAATACAGAAAGGAGATAGAGGGCTTGGTATCATGGTGCAATGATAACAACCTCTCAATGTTGGGAAAACAAAAGAACTGATCATTGACTTTAAAAAGGAAGGAGGAGAACATGTCCCCATCTATATCAAAGGAGCAGAGGTTGAGAGGGTTGAGAGTGCCATGTTCCTCGGAGTGATGAAAACCGATCACCGGTCCTGGACTTCCAACGTGGATGCTACAGTCAAGAAGGCACAACAACACCTCTTCTTCCTCAGGAGGCTTAGGAAATTCAGCATGTCCATAAGGGCCCTCACCAATTCTTACAGATGTACCATTGAAAGCATTCCATCCAGGTGCAAAATGGCCTGGTACGGCAACTGCGCTGCCCAAGACCATAAGAAACTACAGAAGTTTGTGTGCACAACCCAGACCATTACAGAAGCCATCTTCCATCCATGGATTCCAGTCACAATTCTTGTTGCTGAGAAAGGCTGCAAGCATCATCAAAAACCCCTCTCACCCTGGTAATGGTCTCCTACAACCTCTTCCATCAGGCAGGAGACACTGAAGCTTGAGCACAACACGTTCAAGAACAGCTTCTGCCCTGACATAATTAAACTGCTGAATGGACTCTCTAACTTCAAATAATGTTGATCTTGTTTTGTGTGCCTCCTGTGAAGTGTAATTTGTATGTCTTGCTCTGTCCAAATACCCTATGATCTGTATATCCTTGCTTTCTGTGAGCTGTGTGTACTACTTGCAAACAAAGACTTTCACTGTAGTTAAGGTACATGACCACTGTAAATCAAATCAAATTGTCACAGTAGCCAAGTACTGAGATCAGTTCAACAATCTTTTTTTTCCAAAACGTAGTAACCTCTTACATTGAAACTTAACTTCAATTACCTTTGCAGAAATTAGTGCCAAACCTTTACCTTCTTTTCAATGGTCTGGTACTAATTTCTGGACTATGTTCCTGAATCCTAGTCTTCCCAGACACTTTCCCAGTACCTCTCCCTACCCCTAATCATTTGACATTAATATATTGAACTGATAGATTCCATTTCAGATGTTTCATTACCAGACCAGGTAACACCATCAGTGAGCCTTCAGTGAAGCACTGGTGTTTTGTACAAACTGGTGAAAGTACAAACAAAACAAAAGTGAGATTCTATGAATTAATAAACATTGGGGTTAGGAAAAAGTTGTACTTTAAGTACACAGAAAACAGAGGAGTTCAAAACCAGGGAGAATATGGGGAGATCAGGAGAGAATAAAATATAATAAAACAAAAATAGAAAGGCAAAGAGGAACAATGAAATGAAATCTTTAAGCATTTAGAAAAGTATACTTTTATAGGCACATCAATTAAAAAAGGAAAGTTGTGACTTGAATAGGACCATTGAAGGAAAAACAAAATGATGTCACAGGTAACAATAGAGAAATAACAGAATATTAGGTAATTATATCACAGTGTCATTTACAAGGAAAGTAGAAACAATTGACATGATATTGAACGATGAAATGAGCGATCAGATAAAACATTTAAAATAAAAAGGGATGTTTACAATAAACAAAAAAATCTCAAAGAGGACAAATTCAGTATTTCAGATGGATTACATCAATGTATGTTTAAAGAATCAAGGGAAGAGATAACCAAGATATTACCACTCATATTTAAAAACTCACTTGGAAAAGATGCCATACTAGTGATTAGTAAATTAGATTCCTTACAGTGTGGAAACAGACCCTTCAGCCCAACTACTCCACACCGACCCTCTGAAGAGTAACCCACCCCCCTCTGACTAATGCACCGAGCACTACGGACAATTTAGCATGGCCTATTCACCTGACCTGCACATCTTTAGAATGTGGGAGGAAACCCACACAGACACAGGGAGAATGTGCAAACTCCACACAGCCAGTCACCTAAGGCTGGAGTCAAACCTGGGACCCTGGTGCTGTGAGGCAGCAGTGCTAACCACTGAGCCATAGCTGACAAAAATCCTATATTTAAAAAAGGATATTGAACAGGCATTCAGAATTAACAGCTTAACATGGGTGGTAGGAAAAATCAATAAATCTTTACAAATGCAAGAGTGTAAAATCGCCTAGAAATGAAAAACATATAAATATACAGTCAACATGGATTTGAAAAGGTAAAATATTACTTAACCAACCTTATTGAACCTTATTGAAGGAAATAACAGAGGGAGAGAGAAAGAGAGAGAGAGAAAGTCAGAATGCAATAGATGTAATTTATTTGAATTTTCAAAAGGCCTTTGAAGAAGTTTCTCATAATAGGCTGATGAGTAAGATCAGGGAATGTGGAATCAGAGGACAAGTTACAGAATGGATTACTGGATAGTGTCCAGCTCTCCTCACCATATCCGTAAAAGAATAAAGAAGATGAAAAGGATACAAAAAGGATTTGCAAGGATGAAACTAGATCCAGAGTCAGAAGTGTGGTGCTGGAAAAGCCACATCAGGAATGAGGCTCACCAGGGCTTTTGCCCAAAATGTCGATTCTCCTGCTCCTCGGATGCTGCCTGACCTACTGTGCTTTTTCAGCATCACACTCTCAACTTGAATCTCCAGCATCTACAGTCCTCACTTTCTCCTGAAACTAGATACAGTTAGGTATTCATATCAGGAAAGGATTGACATATTATATCTCTGCTCTTTTTGAAAAAAAAACAAAGTCCAAGGAGTGAACTTATTGTGATCTTTAAAATTGTAATGTTGGAGTACAAACAGAGAGAATGTTTTCTCATATAAGGAAGAGAAAAACTGGAAGCCTCCTTTACGAGCAACACCAAGAAATCCAGTATGGAATTCAAAAGAAACTTTTTCATCAAAAGCTTGGTGAAAATGCAGCACTCACCAACACAGGGGGAGGTTGAAGTGAATAATGAGTTTAAGTAGAAACTAGATAGGTCTGAAAGTGAAGGAAATAAAGGGTAATAATGGTTAATTTAAATGAGAAAACCTGGGCAGAGACTGAAATGGACCAGAAGCACTTGCATGGACTGCTAAGGTCAAAGGGTCTATCTCTATGTTGCATTTCTTAAATAATCTAATTCTAATCATGTTGTCCTGCATTGCTCCAATAAACTGCTGTATGAATATGAGAAGTAGCATACATGTTTAAATTAGCCACATTGCAGCTTCCCAACTCAACTTTGAGATCAACAAACGAGGTGAAAAATCACTGCTCCCATTTATTTTCAGGCAGCATCTGCTAGCAGTGATTCTGTATTGCTAGTTACAGCTCTTTTGGACCCATTTCTGTTTTTTCAACTGTTCCATTGCCATACATTTGCCTTGTCC
This sequence comes from Hemiscyllium ocellatum, assembly GCF_020745735.1. Classification (NCBI taxonomy): domain Eukaryota; kingdom Metazoa; phylum Chordata; class Chondrichthyes; order Orectolobiformes; family Hemiscylliidae; genus Hemiscyllium; species Hemiscyllium ocellatum. Next base: position 65,496,845 of record NC_083406.1, on the reverse strand, counting down.
CATAATCCATTTTTTTCCCATTTGCTCTTTCCTGTCTTCAACTGTAGAGATCTTCCAGTTTGTGTTTTCCTTCCCTTCTGCTCCATCAATACTTATTTAAAATGTCCTTCATTTCCAACCTATGCCACTTATGAAAGGTAAGGCACCTGAACTATTCATCTGTTTCCATCATCATGGAAACTGTCTGAGCTGGAATATTTCCAGCATTTTCTGTTTTCATAATAAATGATTCTTAACTGCTGTACTATGCAGTTTCTTTGAAGAAGTACATTGCTTTATTTGGAGCCTAGAGATTCCAAAGTGTATTTATAGATTATAATATCAACCCAGCAAATTTGCACATTGTCCATTGGTTGGTGCTTAATACGGGATCAGTGTCTTAATGCATATTTTATTTCTTTTCTTCCAGGATCAGTTCTAGAACTGTGAATAGAAATAAGAACTTTATTAACACTTTCAACCATGTACTCAATGCAAAATTGACATGCGTAGTAGCTTTAACACAATCTAAGTTAAACTTCTGAGATTAATAATACAATCAAGTGGTGTTATTAACATTTTTATTGACCAATTAGTGTTGTATAGATTTGGATTTAGTATTCTATTAGCATATTTTTAAAATTAATTTTGGCAGATGGCTTGTGCAAAATTGATCTCTAGGTGAACATGACCAAACCTTCCCTCAAAACTGAAAGAGCTTACAGTAAAGAACATTTAATAAGGAACAGAACAAGATAAATGAGGAGCATATCAGCATTCAAAATATATGGGGGTGGTGGACAAATTCACTCTGAAGGCATCAAAACCCCCAAGAGGAATCAATTAGAAGAGTGACTAAACTGAGAAAAATTGCACTTTGCAAATGGTACTGTCAGGATCTCCGAGGAGCTGTTCCACTAATCACAAGCTCTTTCTCTCATTCTCATTGCTGATAGGCTCACCAGTGAGCAGCAAATGCAGGACATTAACAGCTTGTGGTTGGAAGTAAATGCTGGTAGTCAGGTATTCACTTGGGGGTTGGGTCTTTTGCAAGATTCAGGGTTTCTGTTTGCTGAATGTCCTATCTGCTGGGTGGGAAAGAAGTGGTTGAAAGAGGGTGAAGGTGTGGTGAGGGGTGGGAACATGGAAAATGAGGCTGGAAGGATGAGGGGTGAGAGAAAAAAGCTTCAAGAAAGTATGGGATGAAAATGGAGGCTGTAAAGATTAGATGGAAGCTGTAAGGGAGCTTGGGAAGAGGACTGCAAAATGGAGACAGCAAGGCGGAGAATAAGAGAATGCAATGGAAGGGAGTGGGGTGGGGGAGTTGCAAGGGAAAGCAGAAGTGGGGTGGGCCTCAATAGAAGTGTTAAGAGATGTGCTGCATAACAAAGAGAAGATATGTGAGAACCAGGAAAAATCGAAATCATGTGGTAAGTAATGAATTATTTGGAAATAAAGGTGGAATTTCTTGTTTTGGGCTGTATGTGTTAATGAGTAACTATTGGGAAAGTTATGGTTGCTATTGTAGTGGACATATTTTAATTGTTAAATTCCTATCTAAGGTTGTTCTGGCTTTACTCTTATGCGATGCAAGAACATTAGCTGTGACCTTAACAGTCTGGAATGTGTTTTAGGGTGTCTGTGAAAGTGTACAGTTCCTTATGTCTGTTGTCTTGTGCTGATTTAAATATGGTATTACTGAATAAGGTAATGTTTTGTGTTATGGCTTTAAATTTGATGGAGAGTTGATAATTATTGAATGATGTTTCTGATTCAAACTATCCCCAAATTCAATGTAAATACAGATGGTGTTGTTACTACATGACTGTATCATCCAAAACCTGAGTAAAAATAAAAAAACTGGCCCTCTGAAATCCAAGAAGTAACCCATGAAAATCAAGGATCAGTTGAGAAATTCTAAAGAAGAACCCTAAAAAAACAACTGACCTTGGTGACACATGCCAACCACATGATGGGGCAAAAAGTAGATTGGCCTAACATATTAAGGTGGGAGATCACAAAGTAATTTATCGTATTTAACATTGTCTTATTAAACATTGGCTCAGACTAAAGTATTAAATTATTGTTAAATAGATGCTTCACAGTTTTTGGATAACGTTTTAGTTATAGGGGTTATCTTCAAGCAAATGTTTTTATTGTTGTCTTATCCTCTCTAGGTATTTAAACACCAGCAATGATTCTGATCATTGCAATAATTGAGCATCTGGTGTCTCTATCTGAGAGTTTAACTTCATAACCAAGAGTAAATGCATGTATTTTATGATCCCAATAAAAAGCTGCACTCAAAAGGAATGCTAGTTAGGGAGTCATTTTACACTGCAACACTGATTCTCAGGCATACTGTCTCTTGAAGTATAGTCACTCACTGGAATTACTGTTGATTTATAAAGTGAAATCACTCATGCTCCACAAAGCAGAATCTAGTACTTTGAAAATTGAGCTGAGGCCCTCTGTAGTGTGCTTAACAACCTCATAACTACATTACTCTGATCACCTTTGGGCCTTCCTTCTTTGTTAGAAAAGGCTTCTTTTCTGCTACCTAACCCGAGAGAGATTAATGTAAGAACATTTTCTATTCTAGCCTTCCATTATCTGTGGTAAGCATCAAGGTCAAACATACAAAATTAGCCACTGAATAAAACCACATCCATTCTGCTTCATCAATGTACTGAGGCCTCCTCAGAGATAGGCTTGCTGTAATGAAGCGGTTTTATTTCTGAAACAAGCCAGTGTGACCTTTCTGAATAACATTTCCAATGTAGTGCCATTTAGTGTTAAATTGCTACATTTCAATGCTAAGAACTTAACTTTCATACTCAAGTCTGTGCTATGAACTCAGGAAGTATTGAGTGCAGAGATTGTTGTAACTTTTTTCTGCTGTAACACAGTTGGATTAGTGATACAAAAGCGTGGCTTGTGTCTCAGTATACCATGACCATGGCTGAACATTAACATACAAACACTGTAAAACAACTGGATTTTGGTTCACTGTGACATCTCATACTCATAACAATTATTTGCAAAAGCTCACTGTATGAATAATAGATAAAGGCCTAGGGGTGTCCTCAATATGGGAATGATACATCAGCAAGGAGTCTCTGCTTTCATGAAACAGAAGAGGAGCCTGTACAAAATTTGATTTAGAAGACAAATTTAGAAGACAAAATATGAATTTACAAAAAATTGCAACACTACAAATTCAAAGGTGTAATTTTTTTTACTTTATGGAGCTACATTTTTTTTGTCAGGCTAGTTTCTTTTTTAACCACTTGCAATTCTTTTGACGTGTGCATTCTGTGGGACTTCTCAACACCTTAAGTCCATATGAAGAAATTCTTCTATGATAGTGAAGCATTGCAAATGCTGTAAACTTGATATAAAACAAAAAAACAAATATTCAGCAGATTGACAGCACACACGGAAGGATAAACAGAATTAACATTCCAGCTCAAATGAAAGGTCACTGAACTGGTATATTAATATAGTTTGACTTGAATGAGGGAAGTAGAATAGATAGCAATGCATGTGAGGGAGGATGACGACACAGAAGGATACGGCACAGAAGGATATGGGCGGCACGGTGGCACAGTGGTTAGCACTGCTGACTCACAGCGCCAGGGACCTGGGTTCAATTCCCGACTCAGGCAACAGACTGTGTGGAGTCTGTATCTTAGATTAGATTAGATTACTTACTGTGGAAACAGGCCCTTCGGCCCAACAAGTCCATACCGACCCACCGAAGTGCAACCCACCCATATCCCCACATTTACCCCTTACCTAACACTACGGGCAATTTAGCATGGCCAATTCACCTGACCTGCACATCTTTGGACTGTGGGAGGTAACCGGAGCACCTGGAAGAAACCCATGCAGACACGGGGAGAACGTGCAAACTACACACAGTCAGTCGCCTGAGTCGGGAATTGAACCCGGGTCTCAGGCGCTGTGAGGCAGCAGTGCTAATCACTGTGCCACCGTGCCGCCCAAATTGACATGAATTGACAAATTTTCCCAAAATATTGTACAGATATTCCAAGAACAAAGAAAATTTCCATCCATTTTTAATGCAACATGACTATTCTTCACAGCTCGGATTCTGCTCAGTCACTTTTCTAGTGTATTTCCCACCTTCCAATTGTCAGAATTTGTGAAGGTGCCCATTTGTATCACTATCTGGGAAATGGGCCAGTAAATCCCAGAATATTATTTGCCATTAATGGTTGAATACTGATCACTTGGAAGTCAGTTACTCATGTAACTGGATTGTATTAATTATTTTACATTGTTTTTTCCTCTCCTATACAGAAATGTACTGAGTACTAGGGTACAACGTAGCTTTAAATGTGCAGTTGAGTGCCTGCTCAACTCCTCAAGGAGTTATTTTTCACTCAACCAGCATCAATTAGAGATCACCGGAATTAATTAAAGCCAGCCTGTACCTCTTGGGTCTGAAGATCAAGTGGTGGTGTTCCATCCTCTGGGCCAGAAGGCATGGGTTCTAATCTCACTTGCTCTTGAGGCATGTGCTAACATGTCTGAACAGGTTGCTTAGAAAAAATAGTTAGCCTGCATCTCTTAAAGGGGAGGTGTATTCTGGCTGGAAGTACCTGGGGATGATCACTTCATCTACATGAGTGAATTTACTGTTAAACAGCAGTGATTATGTTCCCAGCCTTTCCAACGCCATATGGAGGCTTGGTGCATGAATTTGGCAAGAGGTCTTATGATTGTGAATGTTGTTAAAGATTATGCTTGAAATTATCTCTTTAATTGAATATAAAATGGAGAAATGAAGAGAGATGCATTCTGCTTGAGTTCTCCACAATAATAAGTTGTCTCATTGATACCAGGGAGACAGTGGATCAGGATTGAGACATACTGAAAGTGCAATGTGTTCACACTTGAAACAAAGACAAAAGCTATTGGTTAACTGCGCAGACTTTCTGCTGCTGAGGTTTCTTGTTTTGGACAAGGAGATGTGCTCTCAGAGACAAAAGGTTACAGCTGGTACAGACAGTTGGAAGAAGATGATTGAGTCCTTGGGGAGCCACTGGACAGAACATTGAAAGATCTTTTCTGGTTAAAGAGATCTATCTATTTTTAATGTAAGGAATTTAGATGGTTTACCATGGTGAAGCTGGGAGATCTCACTGCAGTGGACTATATTACTGATTAGTTTCAAAATTCTCCAAAAACGGATGAAATTGTCTTTGATAAAGATGTTGTGAAATGGGGAGATGTGAACTTGTGAAAAAGCTGAAAGCTGAACTGTTTTTTCTTATAAAGACTGTAATGTTTTCTGGTGTGTAATGTTATGTGAATGTATCTAGCATAGACTTATTAGTTGCAGAAAGATACTGTAAGGGATTTTTGTTTTCTATAGTTAATGTTTAGTTGATATAGCTTCCAGTTAGTGTTACAGAAAGTCTTAAGTCATATTTTGTAATATACATTGGTACTGGAAATTCAAATCTCTTGTTCGAAATCCTTGGTTAATGCAGGAAGCATAACAGTTAGACTGAGATCCCCCATCCACAGAGAGGCAGATAAACTTTATGTAGAGTTTGGGACATATTTCTGATCACTGCCAAGGCAAAATGTAACCCCACAAACCTTGTTGCAGTATAGGTGAAATTATAATGATCTCATGTTTGCATGCAACATCTTTACACACAAATGTGGCCTTACTGCTCAATAAACCACAATCTCTCAACTCCTCCAAATCCACCAATAATATCAATGTGGACAATTATTCAAGTAGGTCCTATCTGCAAAAAGGATAAACTCAACTTGGTTATTTACCATCCTTTCAATTAATTACCAAATTGAAGGTTTTTGCTGAGTATTACACAATTATATCTCTGGCAAGGCCATCATTTGATATTCGTCCTCAAGTGCCATTGAACTGAATGTCAGGGGGGAAGGCAAGTAAAAGGCAACAACATAGCTGGAGTTCTGGAGTCACATGAAGGCCAGACAAGATAAGGACAACTAGTGCTGATTTCCTTTTTCCCTAAAGGACATTAGTGGACCAGATGGGTTTTTAACAATAAACAACTACAGTTTCATGATTGCCATCATAGAGAATAGCTTTCCATTTTGAACTTTATTCATGAATTGCAATTGCACCTGGCTACTATATTGGGATTTGAACTCCTGTTTCCAGAGAATAAGCCTGGATTACTAGATTACTAATTCAGTGGCATCACTTCTGAAGTACTATTCTCTACATACAACTCCAAGAACTGCAGTTATTAAAGAAGGCAGCATACTACCACATTCTCAAGGGTAATTAGGTATGGGCAATAAATGCTGGCCTTGCCAATAGTGCCCATGCCCCATAAATGAATAATAATTTAAGAAAATACAACTACTTTAATGTGGATGTAGGTTTGCTTGTTGAGCTTGAAGGTTCATTTACAGACGTTTTGTCATCCTACTAGGTAACATCTTCAGTGGGTCTCAGCTAAGCACTGCTGAGATGGGATAGATGGGGTCTAACTCGATGTGTTTGTTGATAGAGTTCCGGTTGGTATGCCATGTTTCTAGGAACAACACATCCATCCTAGGACAAGCCAAGCAGAGACATGCTTTGAGAATTCCTAGAAGCATGGCATTCCAATTGGAACTCTATCAACAAATACTTTGACTTGGACCTGATTTACCACCCCCTGAGAAAAGGAACGGGAAGTGACTTCATTACAGAAAATAACATCACAGGAAATGACATCACCAACCCAAACCTATAAGTAGAAAGCAGGAATTTTCAGCAGTGCTTCACCTGAGGCCCACTGAAGATGTTGCCTGGTAGGGTGACAAAACATCTGGAAATGAACCTTCAAGTTCAGTGAGCAAACCTACATCCAAAACCTCAACCTGAGATACAAATCATCTCACAACTTGCTACTACTTTAATGTCTATGGGCTTTACCTAGCCTTTTCTCAATTTGTATTGCTACAAATCTTACACCCACATTTCACTACCACCTTTGGTACCACAGCAGACATAGCATCCAAAAACATTGTGCATGATACAATGAAACACCAACAGGATACAGGGTTTTCATTTGCAAATTAGATATATTTCTGAAACAGATTCGTTTTTAAAAATTGCTGTCTGGATATCAACAATCTAGTGATGAAATGGGTAACTCTTGAACAAGAGTTCTCAATGCACGTTTGCTCACTGAGCTAGAAAGTTCATTTTCAGACTTATCATCACCATACTAGGTAACTTCTTCAGTGAACCTCCGGACCAAGTACTGCTGATGATTCCTGCTTTCTATTTATATGTCTGGGTTTCTTTGTGTTGGTGATGTCATTTCCTATGGTGATGTCATTTCCGGTTATTTTTCTTAGGGACTGGTAAATCGGGTCTAAGTCAATGTGTTTGTTGATAGAGGTCCAGTTGGAATGCTTTGGCTTCTGTTTGGTTTGTCCGAGGATGGATATGTTGTCCCAGTCGAAGTGGTGTCCTTCCTCATCTGTGCATAAGGATACTAGTGAATGAGAGTCAGGCGGTTTTGTGGCTAGTTGATATTCTTGTATCCTGGTGGCTATTTTTCTGCCTGTTTGTCCAATGTAGTGTTAGTTACAGTCCTTGCATGATATTTTGTAAATGACATTTGTTTTACTTGTTGTCTGTGTAGGGTCTTCCAAGTTCATTAGCTGCTGTTTTAGTGTGTTGGTGGGTTTGTGGGCTATCATGATGCCAAGGGATCTGAGTAGTTTGGCAGTCATTTCTGTAATGTCTTCGATGTAGGGGAGAGTGGCTAGGGTTTCTGGACATGTTTTGTCTGCTTGTTTGGGTTTGTTGCTCAGAAATTGGCAGGCTGTTTATTGAGTACCTGTTCTTTTTGAATACTTTATATAGGTGATTTTCCTCTGCTCTGCGTAGTTCCTCAGTGCTGCAGTGTGGTGGCTCATTGAAATAATGTTCTAATGCAATTCATTTGTGGATGTTGGGGTGATTGCTTCTGTAGTTTAATATTTGTTCCATATGTGTTGTTTTCCTGTAGACGTTGTTTGAAGTTCCCCATTGGCTTTTCGCTCTACCGTGACATCTAGGAATGGCAGTTTGTTGTTGTTTTCCTCCTCTTTAGTGAATTTTGTGCCAGTAAGGGTATTATTGATGGTCTTGAGGTTTCCTCTAATTTGTTTCGTTTAGTGATGACAAAGGTGTCATCCATGTAGCAGACCCAAAGTTTGGGTTGGATGGTTGACAGAGCTATTTGTTGGAGTCTCTGTATCACTGAGACAGCAAGCAATGATTTTTCTCAAAAATAAAACCGCATACATACTTTCAACTTTTTAAATAGTAGGATTTTAAAATATTTTAAGTTTCCTTTCAACAACTGTTTTAGACTGATCGTCTTAACTTTTGACTGTTGACAGTTCCTTTTAATTTTTTTTAAAGTTAATTTTGACATGTTTTTGGACAGTTCCTATGAGCTTGACCATTAATGTTTTTGAACTTTTGATGTATGTTCCTGCCTACTTTTCAACTATTCCAAAGACAACCTGACCACTCGTGATAGTGTCCCAGTCTCATATCCAAGTGGGTACCTGAGAGATGCACAAAATTCAGACCTGGCCTTCCAAAACCATACAAGAGTAGAGATAGCTAATGAATTAAATAGCAAGTGTCCTTGATGAGGCATGCATGAATTGTGATCAGAGCCCTGGTAAACATGTGAAGTGTTTTGTTCACAGGCAGGATTTGTCAACTATTTTATTAGCACATCACACAGCCTCTTCACCATGATGAAAATTCAGGCCAAAATGCCACATCTCCCCAGACACAGGTAACAGGAGCTGACCAGAAGGAAGCAGGCATGACTACACATGTCCATTACCATTTGTGAGGTGCACTGAAGCTGGGTAGGAGCTGGGTTGAAAAACATTGTAAATGAGAGTAAGCTCTGATTAAATTTTCCTTCTAAAATCACCTTCATCCCACTTAGTGTTCTGATTTACAAGTTGCATTGGCAGAACTGAGAAAGTGTACCCAATGTCTTGGACATGAAAAATTCTGTCACTAACTTTGCACACCACTTTATGTTGAGCTTGGAGTCCATTCTATAGAGAATGGAAACGATAAATTGAGAACACATGCAGACCTAACCATGTGTCGTATCTGATGGTGAATGTCTAACTTCCCATTGCAACACAAGCAAAATTTCTAAATGCTGTGATATACACCTAGACAAGTTTGCTGCCATTGTGCTTAGACTGCTGCCATTATGACTGAAATTTATTAAATGTGAATATGCAATATTTTCAGCATAATATAAAATGCCAAAGCTTACCTACAAGCTTCAAACACATTTGCTTTGAGAATTGTAAAAACATCTATTATAAAAGTTAAGGGCAATCAAATGTATATTGCATTCCACCCCACATAAGAAATTGACCCTTTGAGATCGCTGTGCCGTTCAATAAGATAGTTGCTGATATTCTACATCAAAACCATCAGCCTTGTATTTGTTAATTCCCTTAGTGCCTGAAAAATCAATTGACTTATACCTTGAATGTACTTAACTGAGCATTCACAAGTCTTTGGAGCAGAAAATTCCATAAAGATTCATAATCCTTTGAAGAAATTCTTTCTCATCTCATTCCAAAATGGCTGATCCTTTACTCTGGGATTGTGAACCTGTATTCTAGATTTCCCGGCCAAGAGAAAATAATGTAGAGCATTGACTCTGTCAAGTTTGTGAAGAATTTAATGTTTCATTGAGATTTCACTTCATTTTTCTGAACTCTAGGGAGCATAGTCTACACATTTTTCCTTGGTCAATTCCCTCATCCTAGGAAACAGTCTTGTGAAGTTTTGTTGTATTCTCTCTCTGGACAAAACATATCCTTCTGCAAGAATACATTCAACTTGAGGGAAGCCAATATATAAAAATTAAAAAAACAACATTCTGCAAGTAGATTCCTTTTGGGATAAAGTTTTCTGAGATTGGCCAAATGCTGCCTCGTGACATTCCACGAGACAGGAGTACCTTTACATACACTTTTTTTTATAGTGGTCAAGGAACAACCATTAGTCCATGTAATGATTTGTAGACACCAGTGTTGGACTGTGGTGTACAAAGTTAAAAATCACACACCAGGTTATAGTCCAACAGGTTTATTTGAAAGCACTAGTTTTTAGAGCACTGCTGCTTCGTCAGGTGATTGTGGAGAATAAGATTGTAAGACACAGAATTTATAGCAAAAGTTTAGTGTAATGCAACTGAAATTATATGTTGCAAAAGACCTGGATTGTTTAAGTCTTTCATCTTTTAGAATGACCATGTTGCTTTTAGTTCTTTCATATGTAAATCAGAAAACTTTTCTTAAAAGTTACATTTTCAAGTGAGTTTTAACAATTGGTGTCATGTCAGCCCAGATAACGTTGTAAAGGTGTTAGCTTCCTGTGAGGCTGTCTGTGCCGCAATGGTCAGACTGATTCTAATCTAAAAAATGGATTTACAGAACCTTACATGGATTCACACAGTTTTTGAGCAAAGTAAAATGTAATTCTGCAATACTTGCAGGAAAATTGATTTAACATCCGTCATGGGGCAATGCTAGAAATTATTAGGAACTTATATCAGGGCATTTATTATGGTTCAAGGCACAGTCAGTATTGTGAAAAGGTAGTCATATTTGATCAATCTATTAGAGTTCTTTTAAGGGAGTAATGTGCTGAAATTATTGAACTGTCGGGGAATCAAGCTTTAAGAGGAAAAGACAGGAAAGTATGCACGTGCAATGTCAGATAAACCATGATCCCACCGGTGCAACAGGCCTGAGGGGCCAAATGGCCAACCTGGTTTCTAATGGTTTTACGGTGCTGATGAGGGGATATATTGTATTTATATTTCAGAAGGCATTTGATAAGATGCTACATCAGGGGTTATTGCGGAAAATAAAAGTTAATCATATAGTGGATAACATTGGCATTGAGAGAAGACTGGCTGGCTAACAAAGAATATGGAAAAATGGGTCTTTTTCAGGCTTGCAAGGTATAATGCATGGTATAAAGTCGGGAACTGCTAGAACTTCAATTGGTTACAACTGATCTAAATCACTTAGGTGAAGGAACAGATAGTACGATTATCAAGCTGCCTGGCAAAGGTATCTTGTGAGATAAGTTAATGGAAAAGACATAAGCTACAAAAAGATAAGTTATATGAGTGGGCAAATGGAGTATAGTGTGTGAAAATATAAAATGTCCATTTTGGCAGTAAGAGTAATAAAGAAGGACATTATCTAAATGGTGGGAGATTGCAGGTCTGATATATGAAGGGATCTGGTTGTCTTTGTGTATGAATCATAAAAGCAAAGTACACAGAAAATCAGCAACTAAAATGTGGGCAGCACGGTGGCACAGTGGTTAGCACTGCTGCCTCACAGCGCCTGAGACCCGGGTTCAATTCCTGACTCGGGCGACTGTGTGGAGTTTGCACGTTCTCCCCGTGTCTGCGTGGGTTTCCTCCGGGTGCTCCGGTTTCCTCCCACAGTCCAAAGATGTGCGGGTCAGGTGAATTGGCCAAGCTAAATTGCCCATAGTGTTAGGTAAGGGGTAAATGTAGGGGTATAGGTGGGTTGTGCTTCGGTGGGTCGGTGTGGACTTGTTGGGCTGAAGGGCCTGTTTCCACACTGTAAGTAATCTAATATTGTTGTTTATCACAGGAGGAATTGAATATCAAAGTAAGGAAATTCAACATTGCTGAAACAACATCTGGAATATTGTTTATAGTACTGGTCACCTTATTTAAAGAAGAAAATAACTCTGTTTGAATCAGCTCAGAACATCTTACCAAATTCCTGGAATGGATGAATTGTTAAGCAAGGGGATGAAAGATGATCAAGGATCAAAGGAGAATGCAAATTCAAGGTTGAAATCAGATCGCCTGTGATCTAATTGAATAGACTTGAGGGGTTGAGTGGCCTATTTCTGCACCTTCCTTGTATATTAATACATTCATGAGTTAAGGCTTTACCATTTTCTCCACTTGGATAGGTTCAGGCCCAATTCTGGAGATGGCAATAAAGATATGGGAAAGGAGGGGTGGTTTTACCTCCCTGGAATTTCCTTAAAGGAGAAGAAAAACTGCACCCCATATCTATTGCAGCATACATTTAAACATTTATTGCTTGAAACACATATGTTTACGAAGAAATGTGTGGTGAGATGTTATATCAAAACCACTTGCCACTTCTAATATGAATATAAAAGAATCCCACTGTTGAAAAGGAAAAGGGATCTTTCCAGCATCTTACTTTCTCCCCTAAATACCACAACCAAATCTAGACATAAAATTTGCTCATTCAACTTATTATACAATCTGTTTGCTTTGATATGGCTAATGGATGTGAAATACTTGGAGATGTACCTTGTGAAGGGGCACTATGCAATAAATGTCAGTCTTATCTCAACAAATCTGCTGGAGAGATGATGCTTTTCGGAAGTATAACAGTCAGGAGTATGATCTTCCTAATAGAGTACACAGTTCCTAAGAATACTTGCACTTTTTTTTGTTTTATAATTAACTGTAAAAGATAGCTGTATACTTATTAACGACATCTACAAAAAGAAACACATCGTTCTTTTCCAAACCTCGATATTGCACTATTATTAAGGATGAATTAGACAAAGGAGTCATCTGATGTTCACAATGTGGATGTCTCAGCTGCTACAGAGACAGAGCAGTGTAAGGAAGGTGTTCTCGAGATTGGGACCTCCAGTTTAAGCTGACTGGCTTAGTTGCCAGTGAAGGAGTGATTCAAATTAGGATGTTTAAGAGGTCTGAATTTGGGGAATGTAATTCTCAAGAGATTAACAGACTATAAGCTACAGAGCTGGAGAAAGACAAGGTCATGGGACTTTGTAACGAGAGATGAGGATTTTGAAAGTCAGGCCTACTCGATTAGTCATCAGTGTTGATTGGCGAGTGCAGGGATGTTGGGTGAGTGGAAATGAAATAGGATGTGGGCAATATTAAAATGACTAGATCACTTACTCAGGTATTTAGCAACCTTGCAAATCGTTTTGGTGCCAAGTATGACTTGTTGCACTTCAGATATGTGAAGCTTGGTCAATGTAATGCCTTAATGCATGACATGTTTTTCATGTGTGGCATTGTGGTGTTACATATTCAATTAATCATTATTTATCATTTTAGCAGCAAAATTATATCAAATAATACTTGATCCTATGCCACATAGAGATAATGGGTCTAGCAATGTGAAATGGGCTTTTAGTGTACTGGGATACAATTTATTTTTTAAACTGCTTTCCACTAAAATACACAATATTCAGAGACTCATTTCTTACATTATCACTTTTGCTTAGTTTGTAATTATAGAACCCTTTAGAAATATTTTCCAGATGTATGCACAATAGAAATTAGCTCAATTGTCCATTCTTAAAATTCACAAGGAAGGCATAGAATAATTTCACTTCAGTGCGATCTTAGAATTCATTTTAATTTAAAAGGGTCATTTATAAATGAGAGAACAAAAGGAAATTTATTTCAGAATAATTGGACTGTGATTGCAAGTATGTTGGGACAACTGCCATTCAAAAATATATTTTCAGTGATCGCATCAGAAGTATTTCATGAAATGAAGGTCAACACTGAACATTGCTAACTGCACAATAGCAAATAAGATATTTGTTTTACTTTTACAAGAACAGTTTTATCACAACTTGATTGATTGACCATGTTCTTTAAATCAGAACATGCTTCTTTTGGTATGTCATGACAATAATGTAGATGATACATGTTAAATACAATATTGTTTAAAGTAAGATTTGATTTTACAACTAGTGTGCAAAGGAAATTCTTAATATATATTTACCAGGAATCCATTACAAAACTTTAGCAGTCTGTTATAGGTGACACGTAATCTTCCAACACTTCCTCATTCCAATATTCATATGGTATTTTAAAAAGATTCAATAATTTCAGGTATTTAAGTAAAAACAAAATATAATACTTTTCAAGATTCGTCATCCTTTTTGCCTTCATGAAAAAATATGCATGAGTTAAATTCATGCTGAAAGAAATATTAAAGACATTATGTAAATGAAAGTTGTTGTGCTGAAGATATTTCTAGAAACTAGGTGAACAAATCTATAGAATTTCAGTATACTTGGTGCTGTTTTCGTCCTAATCTACATGCAGTTCGTCAACATTTTCTGCCAATGTTGTTCTCATTTCTGCATGTTTGCTGTTAACACCTTCCACTTCTTCAGCATCTCCTTTCATCCCTCCACTGTGTGTGTGCAGTCAGGAATTTTTTGATATCCAGTCACAACTGGGACTAAACCTATCAACCTCAGCTCCTAACAGAAATTTCATTCTCTCGTTGTGGTTAACATCCAGTTCACCAGCCACTACCCCTGGCCACACTAGACTATTCATACCATGGTTTATGACTGAACTCTGAACATAAAAGCTGGCTACTTGACAGCTCCTTGAAGGTTGTCCTCTATTCTTGCCTCAAATGGTGTTCTTCTATAAGTCTCTCATCTATATCTTTTATTCCTTGTTTCAACTATACCACTTCTCCACAGAACAACTGACTTCCCATCCTCCACCCTCCAAAATATTTTTCTGCACCATCTCATTCATTAACCTATTGTTTCCTGACTCACTGCTGCCCACTTGATCCAAGATCTCTAATTTACAATTCTCATTCTCTGTGTAAAATCCACTCAGTGCTTTTCCACTCCTCAAATCCATAACTTCATTAATTGTCACAGCTTCCTCAGAATTCTCATTCCTCACTTCACTTTCATCTGATTGTTACTATTTATGTCATCTCGTGTCCAGGTTTCAGACTTTGGAAATCTCCCAATTGATCAATCAATCTCTCCACCTCCTCTTAAGATTCTACTTTAAAACCTCTGTTTTCCATAAAGTTTTAGTTACCTTTTTTGATGTTTCTTTCATTGGTTTGTGGTACATTTTGTGCTTAAACTTTGCAACGTACTACATTAAATGTGCTACACATGTTCTTGTAATGCTTTGAGAACCATTGAAAATTCTGAACTATGGTGACATGTTCTACTTATTGTGAAATGGACAATATGTTTCTGAAACCTTGGGGTGGTCTTTAAATTAACTCTAACTCTAATGCACAATATGGGAGTTCTCACTTGACATTAGGCAAGTAAAATCCCAACAATGAAGTCTCTCTTCATTGGACAACAACCTATCCATTTTTCTATAGTACCTGACTTGATTTCATTGTATAAAAATATGCCTTTGTAAATATTAATACTTCTGCTGTATGAGAAGGAGTAGAGCTGATTAGTGACCAAAAATGGAGATTAAACCATGGGGCAGCAGACATGGCTGAAGAACGAAACAAACACTTTGTGTCTGTCTTAACTGAGGATTTGTCAACACGTTACCAAAGTTCTTGCGAAGGAGCAGGTTGTTGAGATGCAGAATTGATTTTATATTAAGGTTAAAAGGTTGTTAAAGCCAGACGGAATAGTTTTCAGGATTCTGTGAAAAGTAACAATAACAATTATGGAAGCACTGCTAGAAATTGAACTTGATAACTATCATTGAACTTATGTTTCCGTCTAGATTATTTGCTCTGCCATCTTTCTTTTTATCTAACAAGCCCACACAAAATTCAACTAATGAAAATAGAGCTTTAAAAACAAAATAAACAATTTTTAGTGTCATGGCTGAAATGATTTCACTACCAAATTATTTCTTGAATTATTAAAACACTTAACAATTTGTACTCTGCAGTGCATACTTTCTTAATTTCAGTCAAGAGTATGATCCATATAACTGACAGAATTAAAATACTTGAGTGATTAATATTTATGAAAATTAAAGATAAGGAAACATTTTATCTGCTCCACACATGTTTTTCTGTTCTTGGTTTGATACTGTTTTAGGATATCCAAATACAGTATTAGGATGTTTCAAATTAAAATTCAAATTGATTTCCTATAAATTTCTGTACACACAAGGATTTGAAAAAGCCAATCCAAAGCACCAAGTCAAAACTGACATTAAAATGTTATTATAAAATAGTTTCCAGTATTACTTTCTCAGTTGACTATGAGCATATTTCAGTAAAATCTCATTTCGAAGTGTAAATCTGATTTGACTATACATTTACCAACCTCAGCAAATATCTGAGCACAATTGTCAACATTCCCTGCACTGTATAAGGTGGGACTGCTTGAATAACTTACTGAAAAGAAAAGCCAAACAGGAAGAACATAAGTCAAAGAACAATTTTTTCAATCATTATCTTTGTCACAATATCATCTGGATTTTGAATAATTAAATGTTTTAGCAACCAACATTTTTCTATAGTGTGGGCTCATGATGATTTATAATAGAGGTTCCCTGAACAGGTTATTAGCTTTCACGTCAAGGGGATTTGAAACATAATGTGAATCAGCAATACTTCCATTGAAAACCGCAATATCATCTACAGTATTCTGTTTGCCAGACATCAGAAAGATATATTTGTTTTGTGGGGATTTTGGTGCACATTCATCAGAATGATATCTAATCTTAGAGTTCAATTATAAGAACATTGTTTAATGTTTTATTTATTCTTTTGAATTTAGAATATAGAGAGATGATTTAAAATGTTAATAGGATTTGCCGGAGCAGACACAGAAACTATTTTCTCTGATGGAACATCTTGCATTAGAAGTCATGTGATACGATGGATTTAAGGGATGTAATTTTACCTTTTATTTTAAGACCAAGGTATTTAGCTGTCTATTTGAATCCAATAAAATAAATAGCTTATGAGACCTTCAGATTTTTTTTAGAATGTTGGAATAACAGAAGCAGCCTGAATAGATGGGTCTAGCTCCTACAGAACCATGATTTTGAGTTTTAGCTTTCCATTACAGTTGCTGCTGAAGTCTTAAAGCTGGATGTGGAAGCTGTGTCTCCTCTTTATGTTACAGCTATTTAGCTGTGGGCTCTCTTCCTGCTGCTAGAATTGTTTCTGAGACAATCTATTTTACTGATTTTTGCCTTTTTCAAGGATGTGTTTATGGGATGTTATTACAATGGAACAGTTGTTGTTTAATTAGTTAAATAATTTATTATTCTGTTAAGTTTTCCAGTTGAGTTAAGTTATTCAAATTCTTCTTTTTTTGTTGTGTTTTAATTGTAGAACATGAATAAAGTGTGTTTTGCTTAAAGACTGATAGTTTGACAAATTGTATTGCATCTGGAACGCAAAGCCTGGCAACTTGCCTTTAAAATTTAAAAAAGTTAGGGTCCAGGCTCTCTCAATATATATGTTGAGGGGATTTGGTAGGGTCCATAACAGTCATTGTCTTTAATTTAAAGCTAAGTCATTCAAAGAATGCAAGAAGCAAATATCAATATGAAAAGGACAGTAGTAGGAATCTGGAAGTCACTGCAAGACTGATAGATTGTTGGTGGGTATGATATCCAGGCAAAAGGGGGAAAAAATGTTGTGTAAACAGTCGAAGTACAAATTAATCATGACCTAACTGGTAAGTGGAATCCAAGGGCTTTAATTGCTTACTCTATTCACATATTAATTCATTAACAATCCTGAAGACTTCAATTTCGCCCCGTTCCTCTTTATTTCTTGTGTTCATT
The DNA here is from genome assembly GCF_020745735.1 of Hemiscyllium ocellatum. Lineage (NCBI taxonomy): Eukaryota > Metazoa > Chordata > Chondrichthyes > Orectolobiformes > Hemiscylliidae > Hemiscyllium > Hemiscyllium ocellatum. The sequence goes on along the minus strand of NC_083406.1, from coordinate 65,479,215 downwards.
ACATTTATACACAAACTTAAAACAAAATTTCTACATTACATTTACATCCAATGTACTAAATTTATCAAATGAGGTAAAATATCTGAGTTGGGAGAACCTCTGTTGTGTTTGTGGAGATTTGGAAGATGGTACTGTGATTTCTAATATGAGAAGATATCTCAAACTAAATTCTATTTCACTGCTGCTTTACAAAGATGTTACTGCAGTGAAAACTCTTTAACTCCTGCCCATGGCATAAAAAGACACAGTTCACAGATCAGTAAATACAGACAACTGTGCAACTAATGTCAGGACTATTCACTAGAATATGAAGATGAAATCTCTATTTGATGCATGGAAAGAGATAGGAAGCTGCTAACAACAAGTTTTAAATTTATAGACCCACAACTAATAGTAAACTTAAAAAAAATCTATATTTGAATCAACAAATGGATCTCTTGACAGCTGCTGTAATTTTTTGAAATATTAACTAGCAGACTTAACATCTGGTAGATTGATGTGTAGAACACAAAGGTCAGGTCCAATGCAGACTGGAATTTGGCTTCCACAAGTCTTCTGTAATGAGAACTAATAAATTAAGCAAAACTCCTGTTTATTTCTGCAGTATTATTGATATCTTATCCCAAATGGAATGCAAATGAACACATTAATCATTTTAATGTCAAACTCAAAGCAGTCTTGAAAATATATTTTGCTCCACCTATACATCATCATTACATCAAAATTACAAAGCCATTTTGGGAAAAAGTAATAAATGGTTTAAGTTGGTGGGTTTTCCTTAGTTATAAGGCTGATTCTAGTGAAGTTAATATTATTGTTAGCGTTGCAGATCCTCTTTCGAAGGATCTGTGGATCTCTTTGCAATTAGACAGTTGTTTAATGAGCCAGTAACTAAACTAATGGCTGAGCACCAAGAGGAAATATGCAGAGTGGAACTTGGGCACTTCATAAGGTGGTATTTGCAATTACTGTCTCAACTTTAACAGTAAGCTTGATTTTGCTTTCAGAAGTAAACTAATGGTACCGACTGTCTATTATACTTGCTCACAGACATCTTATGTGTTTTATGTTGTAAATTGTTACAATTAGTAAACCGTTTAATTGCTGCACCCTCTTCAGGGGATTTGGACTCAAGCGAAGAGGTGAAACGACAATACATCTCCTTTCATCTTATCAGATTGAAAAATGATAACTGATCCATACAAAGTAAGTATGCCTGGTTTAATACTTAATTTAATACCAAACTGTATATAAAACCAAAAGGAGAGGGAAAGTAGATGGGAATTAACAGATAAAAGATCAACTGAGTAAAAATCATTAATCACTGAAGGAATGAGAATCTATAGTTATAAAAGTTGAATCTCACTCGTACAGATACTGTTTAACACCTGTTAAGCAAATCACTCTACTAAATATTCCACACAGGAAGTGACAAAATAGCTGACTTTGGTAACTTCAGTGTGTGTATATATTCCAAAGTACAACAATCTTACTCCTTTACATATCTTTCACATCTACGTCTCTCAGTGAGGTATTGCTGTAATTACATTTGTGGTGAAAAATCTAACTCAACTAATTTTCCAATTTCAGTGTTTAATTATGTATAAGCAATCAATTGAGATTGTTAACCAACTTAGGCCTTAATAGTGAGTTACTGAGAGTTCTACCACAAGGTTAAGATTGTGCGCTGCCTTAATGTAGAAAATTATCACTATATACTTTTTTTATTCATAGAATGAGGAATCGCTGGTTAGACCAGCATTTATTGCCTCTTAATTAGGATCAACCACATTACAATGGCTCTGGACTCACTTGTAAGCCAAACCAGTTAAGGATGGCAGTATCTTCCCACAAATCAGAAGGGCTTTTCCTGACAATCAACCATGGATTCAGACCCATCATTAGACTCTTCATTCCAGCTTTTTTTATTGACTTCAAAATCCATTTCCTGCCATGATGGGAATCTAACTTGAGTCCTCAGAACATTACTTGGGCCTCGGGATTAACAGTTCAGCAATAATGCATTAGGCCATCACCTCCACATTACAGTCGAGGAAAACCAGCAGACCTTAATGACCAGAAGGAGAAGTCAAAATGGATATTTAAAAATCTTTTTAGGGTCAAAGGGGTAGTGACATGGTAAATAGGAAACATTTAGGTCAATTAGCAGGAGGGAAAGTTAGTTCATTGAAGAGAGAATTTGTGCTAAGGCAGGGAGAAATATCCCAAGAGATCTGAATCATAGGAAGGGAAAGTTCAGTCAGATTGCAGGCTGGAGGGAACTTTTTACCTTTTCATTCACAGAATATGGTCTTCTGGGGCAACAATTTTTATTCATCCCTAGCTATCCTTCAGAAGGTGGAGATGAGCAATTCATGTGCTGTAGATCCAAAATGCTGTTAGGGAGACAATTACAAGTTTTGACCCAGTGACAGTGAAGGAATGATATACCACGATGGTGAATGGTATGGAATTTCTCAATGATGATGTTCATGTGTACTTTCTGCCTTTCTTATTGCTGCTAATGGTTGTGGGTTTGCAATGTGCTGTCTAAGGAGCCTTGGTGAATTTCTGCAATGCATCTTGTAGATGACATAAAATTGTGCTATTGTTGTATTGAACATAAAGGGAGTGGGTGTTTGTGGATCTGCTGCCAATCAAGTGGACTGATTTAGTCCCTGGACGATGTCAAGCTTCTTGAGTATTGTTGGAGCTACACTCATTCAGGGAAGTGATGAGTTTTCCATCACACTTGTGACTTGTGCTTTGTAGATGGTGAACAGGCTTTGAAGAGTCAAGATGTGAGGTACGTTTTGAAGAATTCCAAGCCTCTGACCTGCACTGCAGCCATGGTATTTATGTTGATTGTGAGGGATTCAGTGATGGCAATCCATTGAATGTCAGGGGATGATGGACAGATTCTCTCTTGTTGCACATGTTAATTATCTGGCACTTGTATAACACGAACGTTACTTATGATTTGTCAGCCCAAGCCTGATATTGGCCTGCTCTTCTTGCATTTGGACATAGACTGCTTAAGTCTCTGAGGAATCATGAAAGATCCAGAGTCAAAGAGATCTCTAAAGGCATCTCCTTTGTAATTGTGCCACCTCCTCTGCTGAGTCTGGCCTGCCAGTGTTTAGATAAAACTAAGTGGCTTGTTAAGCCTTTGCCAAAGACATTTAAAAGTGAATCACCAATGCTGTGGGTTTGGAATCACACCAATGCCAGGCCAAGTGTAAATAGAAAAAAATTCCTTTAAACTAGATGGACTTTTATGATTGACAATGTTTTAGTAGTCACCATTTAAATTTCTAATTCCAAATTGAATTTCGTGATCTATGATGGGTGGGGATTGAACTCATGTCCCTAAATTGTTAGCAATATTATGGTGCTACCTATTTCCCTCAAGTGCAAAGATCTCTCAATGATTTAACATTCAGAGTTCTTGAAAGAAGACATAGGAACCAGGAGCCAATATAATACAATGAAGATAAATAATATAAATGATACTTGGTGAGGAATAGGATGAAGCCAGCAAACCTTTCATTAACTTTGGATTTCAGGGGTTGAAAGTTGGGAGACTGGCAAGAACATCATTGGAATAATTATTTGAAATGAGGAATAAAATGTGTGGTGGTGTATTAGCTTCAGGTGTGAGGAAGGATGGCGGACTATAGTACATTTGCTACACAAATTTTAGCACAATAATACATAGCCAACTTGTGGTTATTCAGACACAATTCCCCCCCCCCAAACTAAATCATGGAACTGTTGTTGAACATCCTGTGAAGGAGTCAAGACTGGGTTTGTGGATTTTGTCAACAATCAAATCTCATTAGAACTTTGTAAAGGATTTGAATCATTCACTACCTTGGTATCCAATCTGTCATGGTCTGGCTCCATAACTGTTCATGACCTGGTCATTCATAATCCTTTCCTAGAACTGTGTTTTTCTGGATTCTCTCTCTTCAACTGCTATGCAATGCTCTTCAATGACCCTTGAATTGCTTTGAGTGACCTATTTCAAATCTTGTAACAATCTTGTCTCCATTGTTAGGCAGAATCAAATGCAATAATAGAACCAAGTTTCCTGAATGTCACAATTTTCTAACGTTGCTGGTTTTCACAACACAAATCAATACCACAGAAATTTGAATTTCATCGCAAAACTGTGTGGTACAGCTGGACTTAATGTCTCAGATGTTGTAAACACATATGTCTTCAATCTTTCCAATATTTAGTGGGAGGAAATAAAGCTCACCCAGTCCCTGATAATAGGGACAATAGAGGAACTTAATCTATACTTAAATGTTAGCAACACATTTTGAAAGCTGACCTTGTGTGTCTATCGATCATTTTCTTTTAGGATGCTATGTAAATAAGGAAAAGGAAGTGGCCAGGTTAGAAATGTGATAGCTTCCAGAGGTGGAGTGTTGCAATAACATTTCAATCAAGGTGCTCTGATTATGATAATTACACTAGTACTGAAACAATGTAAGAATAGTTTTATGGAGCACAGAGAAAATTGTGGAACAAGTGCTGTACCGATCAAACTATTAAATTATTAAAGCCCCTCAGACTGAAATACTTGATTGCTTTGAAGGAATTTTAATCAGTTATTATTATAGCAACAGTGTAAAGTAGGGAATGAACTGGAAAAGATTATTTCAGTCTAAGTTTTGAAATATTTCGGTTCATTTTAACCTTAAACTGAACTAACTTGCAGAACTATCATTGGATCCAAGTGTTCTATGCCAGCATCATTAGTATGGTATCAATCAATGGATAGAATCAGAATGCTTCCCGAACAGATCCGGAGTCAGGCGGGGTTCCTACTCTCTCCTCCTCCTTGTGTGTTGTATGGAGTCAATTAATGAGTCCATCAGGAAGATGTGAGACTGCGCAGGGTAACTATTCCAGGAAGCAGAGGCCTGCAGGACAAAGTCTCCCTGTACATGGATGATTTTGCTAGTTTCTACTCGGACCCGCTGTCGCTGCGCAGACTTGACAGTCTGCGACCAGTTTGACTAGTCTTGGGAGTTGAGGTAAATAAAGGCAAAAGTAAGGTTGTGTTCTTTGGAACTGGCTGGCTGATCCGTTATCCCCTTTGCCATTGGGACAGATTACCTGAAGATGCTGGGAGTAGGGTTCAAAGGGCTGATATATGCTCAAAAACTTGGCAGGAGTCCGTTCCAAGGTGAGGCAGAAACTGGGCTTTTGGGACCACCACGCCCTCTCCATTGTAGGTACAAACCTTGTCATCAGGTGTGAATCACTCTGTCTGTTGTACGTGGCACAGGTCGAGCCTATTCCCAGAATCTACACCTTTGCAGTCACCTGAGCCATCATCTAGATGTTTAAGATGGACCATGTCCACAGGGACACCATGTATATTCAATATATTCAATAGCACCCTCATCCTGATGGCCACTTTTATGTGTGGCTGTATTAAGCTGTATAAACTCTTGGTATGCAAACACCAGTCTCACTACATACTGAGGTTCTATCTGTCCCTGTGTTGCCAAGTATGGGATTGGCCTCCACTGCCAGGGAACATAATTGGATTATTCCACATCACCTGTTCTCTGGAGAAATTTGAAAGAGAAACCTCATTGACCACAAGTCCATCAGGAAATGAATATTTTTAAAAGACATTTGGATGAGTACATGAATAGGAAAGGTGTGGAGGGATATGGGTCAGGTGCAGGCAGGTGGGACTAGTTTAGTTGGGATTATGTTCAGCATAGACTGGTTGGACCAAAGTGTCTGTTTCCATGCTGTATGACTGTATGACTGCATGTAGGGTCCTTAAGACCCTGCGAAAAAAGGTGGATCTTGTCACTTGGTTCCCCGAGCAGACTGTCAGTCATATGAAAGAATGCCTCATTACTAGCACTTTCCACCAAGCACCAAGACATTGCTTGGCTGGTGGTGAGAAGGGCACTGCCTGTGAGATCCTTCACGTATGGTCCACCACACACTGCCCTCAATGGCTGCAGGGGGGTCAGATTATCATATATCTCCTTCTGGAATATATCAATGCAAAGGAAGTCTAGAGGAAGATGCAGTGGGTTTGTGTTGAGGTTTGTCCCAAGCAACATGCTGACGCAGGGCTCTACAGCTCTGTGAGCAAACTTACATCCAGAACTTCATCCTGAGCTATGAATCTTCTCAAAACTTGTTAACACCTATTGGAGCAATGCCCTCAAACTGGCCCAAACTTTGGTCCGCTCTGTGGATGACACCTTTGGCATCACTAAACGAAACCAATTGAAGTAAACCTTCAAGACCATCAATAATATCCTTACTGGCATAAAATTCACTAAAGGAGGAAGACAACAACAAAACTGTCATTCCTCGATGTCGCAGTAGAGTAAACAGCGAACGGAGAACTTCAAACTAGTGTCTAGAGGAAAACAACACATATGGACCAAATATTGAATTACAGAAGCAATCATCCCAACATTCACAAACAAAACTGCATTAGAACATTATTTCAGCAAGCCACCACACACTGCAGCACAGAGGGAACTACAAAGACCAAAGGAAGATCATCAATAGTATATTAAAAAAGAACGGGTAACCAACAAACAGTCTGCCTAGTTTTTTTTTAAGATTACTTAGTGTGGAAACAGGCCCTTCAGCCCAACAAGTCCACACCGACCTGCCGAAGTGCACCCACCCATACTCATTACCCCTGCAGCTAACACTACAGGCTATTTAGCATGGCCAATTCACCAAACCTGCACATTTTTGGACTGTGGGAGCAAACCAGAGCACCTAGAGGAAATCCACGCAGACACGGGGAGAATGTGCAAACTCCACACAGTCAGTCACCTGAGGCAGGAATTGAACCTGGGTCTCTGGCGCTGTGAGGCAACAGTGCTAACCACTGTGCCACGATGTAGCAACCAACCCAAACAAGCCAACAAAACATATCCAGAAACCCTAGCCACTCTCCCCTACATGAAAAACATCTCAGAAATGACTGCCAGTCTACTCAGACCTCTTGGCATCATGGTAGCGCACTAACCCACCAACACATTAAAACAGCAGCTAATGAATTTGAAGGAACCTATACGGACAACAAGCAAAACTAATGTCACTTACAAAATACCTTGCAAGAACTGTAACAAACACTACATTGGACTAACAGGCAAAACACTAGCCACTAGGATACATGAACATCAATTAGCCACAATACAGATGAGGAAGGACACCACTTCGAATGGGACAACACATTTATCCTGGGACAAGCCAAACACAGTCACATGTCAATTCCTAGAAGCATGGCATTCCAACCAGAACTCTATCTACAAACACATTGACTTGGATCCCATTCACCACCCCCTGAGAAAAAAAGAATAGGAAATGACATCACCATAGGAAATGACATCACCAACCCAAGGCAACCTAAGCACATAAATAAAAAGCGAGCCATACGACCAGTAATCTGGAAGCTCACTTATGACATGACCTAGTATGGTGATGAAACTGAACCTTCAGCTCAGCAAGCAAAGCTACATCCAGGACTCCATTCTATGGTCTGTTGCCTGGGGGGCACACTGAGATAAATCTTGACTGTGTCTGGAGAGCCATCAAATTGATGAAAGATGCTCTTTGGTCTGCCCAAAATTTGTTGGCCTTCTAGAGGAAGGAGGTGAAAGACCCTGGCAAAAAGTTGCAGACAGGTGCATTTTGAGGTTCAGGACTGCATGCTGAGGGAAGGCACTTTGGGGGAAGGCTACCATCTAAGGTCTCTCTGCCAAGGTTTAAACAGGTATGATCAGTTATCAGACCCCGACTCTACAGGGATATCAAATAAATGTTTACATAGTCTTCTACAACTAAGAAATGCTTTCAGTTTGTTGATTGAATATTGTCAAACTGCAATGTTTCTTCATATGCTGCTATGCAGAACTGAACTGCTTGAGGTACACATACTTTATTGATAAAATATCTTTGAAATAAAATCTTGCAGTGCACTATAGCTGTTTGCATTTACTATGTGCAAACCATCCCAGGTCCGTTTGCTTACACAGCCTACATAGTATATAAAACCTTCTACATCCTGATAAAATACTCCAAACACTTTTTATACACCAAGTTAATTCTAATAATACTTTCATTGAATTTTAAATTATGCAGATGTCTTTGAGTAATCAATTACCTATTCTACAAATTTGCCATGCTTGAGTTTGTATAGCCTTGCTGTTAAAAAAACAAAAAGTACAGGAAAGAGGACATAGAAGATAAATCAGCTGCATATTATCCTAAATACAACAGGAAAGGGCAATTTGAAATAAGCGTTAAAAATGATGATAAAGGAAATTAAGTATTGCCAACCGCACATGATATAATGGGATAACAAATACTTATCGTAGTAAAGAAACAAATGAACAGATACTGGTAAATTTTGATAAACTCTTCTCTTCAGGACTTACGGACATTAATACAAATTGCTGCAAGTGACTTTGGAGGGATACATCAGTTCCTTTCTCAACTTAGTCTACAAATCCACAAAATATAAAACAAAAATAAGTATAGGATCTTTATTCAAGTAGTTATCTTACCTGAATAAACTTGTGTAGGACTGTACTATTCAGGAAGAACCCAATGTAGATGTTAATTAAGGATTGCATCATTGACAGCAGATTTTAGAACTGAAAAATGTTTTCCTGATGCATAAGAATATTGTTTTTATTGTATAAAACATTGAATGTTTGGCTTGCCTTGGATGATAAAAGTTGGGAAAGAGAAATGAGCATGAGTACAAACACTATACCCTATAAAATAAACGCATTTAGTCTGACAACTGAAAGGGAAATATACTGCTGCCAGAAATCATAACAGATGGCCTTCCACATGAAATGCACAATATTGCTTCTAAGTCAAGTCATGTTGTCATTTATCTTTGTTAGTAAAGCTCACTGTTAAGAATCAGCTTCAGCATCAAAAGCAATGAAAACTAAAAAGTGCAAATTGAAGGTGTTATTAAACAAGGTGTTGCTCCCCAGGGGTAAACTCTAGATTTTTTTAAAAAATGCTTTTCTCCAGCATGTCAAGTTTTCATTGATACTTTTAGTTTTCAGAAGCCATATTGGAAATTCATTTTACACTTACCTTGAGACAACCCTTAATCACATTATTACATTAAACATTAGTGAGTTAGCCGGGGAATAACTGGGGAGAAATGCACTTACTATAACTCTGACATGATTGGTCAACCATTTTTTATCCACCCAATTTATTGCTGGACTGACTTCAATTGGCCGTAACACTCAGGTGGGACAGAGCATGAAGCGTATCATTCAGATGGGCATTTTTCAAAAATGATCATTTTAATTGATGCAGATCATTTTCTGTGTCACAACCAGTGTTGAGCTTAGTTAGACAGAATTCCACAATAGCAACAAGAATAAATCTAAATCTGCATCATCAATACTAAATCATGCTATGTTAAAATAATTATGTAGATATTAGAACAATTAGAATTTATTCACCACAACTTGTATTTATAAAATATCTTTATCAAATAATGACTCACACCTGAAAGCATTTTGCAATTTTTGAAGTATAGTCATGAAAAATAATCATAATTGTTGAGTTTAAGTGAGTGTTTTGAAATTTGAACAATAACCTTTTTCCTCTTTATAAAGAGTTATTTCCTAAGCTATTCCTGAAATGTTTGGTTTTTTGTGTGGTGTGGCATCATGAACAGTTATGACAATCACTACGTTGATCCTTGCCAAAGCTACGGTGAGAATCCTCAGTACATTTCTTTACTTTTCTACTTCGGTTTGGTTAATAAAGTCCCCAGGAGTCTAATTGTCAGCCAACATTATTTTCACAAACTACTAACAATATACAGATTGCAGATTTATTTCAAAATTGCTAATAACTACTAGAAAACCATCTTCCAATAATTACTTGATCTTGCATCACTCCCTGATGAGTTATTTTATTACATAGTTTCATTAACCTTTTACGCTACACCTTGTCTTAATCTCGGACACTACCCTTCACATTATTTCATATTTTTTATAACATCTCCCCTATTCCTCTGACATTACCACCAACTCAAAAAGGTTTGCAACTGCAGCAGTTTCACTAGTCTATCCATCAGTGTTCTTAATTCTCTCTTTAGAGTTTGAATTTAAACCCTCCATGCATTCTCTTGGGCTATGTTGGGCAGAATAAGAATTGTCAATTATACTACTTCATAATACAGGACACCTTCCAGATCTCCTGAATATCTTTCAAATTTCTCATTGTCAACAAACAGACCTAGCTTCAGGATGTAAGTTGATATGGAAAGCACTAAGGTTTCCAAGCCCTGGAAACAATTATGGAAATTCCACTACAAAATTCTAAAGTTTCCCTTGGCATCTCAAATCCCCACTTCATGAATTAGCTGTAAATTTATATAAACTCTTCTCATTAAAAGTGAACAATTATAGTTCTCCATTAGGTATGTGTTGCCTGTGATTTTCCTCTTTTTCGAAAAAATATATATATGAAAGTGTGATGGTCATTTGTGCCTTGATGTTACGTTGTATGTTGCTTGGTCCAAGGAAGATCTTACTCTGATCATGTTTCAGCTTATCAAAGAAGTAAAGCTTTTCTCTCCATTTTACAGCTTAATGTATTTTGCCTCCATCAACTAATATCTCTGGACTCTAATATTTTCCAGTTGATCCTTTTAATCTTATCAAGAGATGGTGCCTACATATACTTAATGTCTTTAATTTTTTTGGAGCTTGATTTTTGTGGCTTTTCCTTTTTGTTTCTGAATTTTAAATATCACACCCCTTTAAAATGCCTTTTCACAAATGACATTCTGCCATTTTGATGTGATAATCACAGTACTGTCTTGTCTTCTCATACCAATGAGAATGGGTAATTGCAACTATCCTCTTTGTGCCTCGCCTGGTTGTGTTGCCATACTTTTACACAGGTGCTTGAACAACAGCACAAAGAAGATCATCCTTTTGCCAAGATGTCTCATGTCACTTTAAATTAGTACATGATTTTGCTTTCTAACTTCTACTTGCCTAAGCTTTCAACAATGTTGAGCCATCTCACACTGTAAAATAATCTGATGATGTTTCCTCTTAGAATCCCCCACAATTATTCAATCTTGGGTTAATTTTTTCTTTTATCTGCATATTTACATGTTTTTCTGCAAGTTTATTTGCTTAATTAGTAAACAAGCTGACTCTCCCAGTTGCTGGATTCACTTGTTAAACTTTTCCCCACTGACACTGAAGCAGATATTGATTGTTTGTTTTAATTAATTTGTCATTCAGCCCTTTCCTTGCTAATCCCTTGTCTAACTAAGATGTTGGCTGCACTACATCCCATTATGCAGAGACTACTGATCTGCTCCTTAGTAAGTGTTATAGCTGTTCCCAGTGCCATGCAATAGTCTGTAAATCTGCAGCATTCGGATTCAGCCACTGTTCAAAATTGTCAGGCCTTGCAGCTTCCTCAAAGTGCTCAAATAGCAACAACTGGCCTTTTCCTTTTTAGCATGTTTCACGTGCTATGAAATTATTGGCTACTTTTCTATGGTGTGGAGGTGCCAATGTTGGACCAGGGTGGACAAATTTTAAAATCTCAACAACAGATTATACTCCAACAGGGTTTTTGGGAAGCTAATATTTCCAAATAAACCTGTTGGAATATAACCTGATGTTGTGCGATTTATAATTTTCTATGCTGTGACCCTTCTTTTGTTGCCACCATCTGTAATTCTCCATTGGTTAAGCCTTGGGGAGGAGTTGGTATAGATCACAGGAGTCTTGGTTCCTGGCAACCATTACCTTTCATTTAAATATAATCAAGACCAACTATAAAGTGGTTACAGAAAGATGAAGACTTTGCTGCCATGAGAGAAAACCACCTTCTAATGGTCATATGATTGTACATCACTTCCTCAAGTTAACTTACACTATTGCATTTATATTTTAACATTAACCCTTTACATTTCATCTCCCCAAGTTTCTAACTCTATCCAATACATTATAGCACATTACTTATGTTTTCTTAGCCCACAATTACTATTTCAGTAGCCTTGAAGAAACTTTAGAAAAGTCAGATTTGGATGTGAAATCCATTCATAGAATCAGACACTGTTCCCTGGAAAGTAACAGCTTTCTTCAGATATTATTGAACCACTTTGGCACTGAGATGAAAGTTGCTTTCAGATGCTGCAATGTATTGGTGCATTTGATATTTACATTGAAAGAAACATGGAAATACCTATTCTCCAACTAAGAATCAAATGGAGACGTTTTTCTCAAGGTCTTCATTTTCTTTCCGCTGCCCTTTGTTTATCAGGGTTTCCTGGAGGAAGAGTCACAGAAGGATTGACATTGGGATGGGGTTGGACATGCTAGGTTTATGCACATTGAGGTAGCGTAAATGAAGTAAGTGTGTTCTTGATCCTTCATTTCTTGTTCCTATCATTATTGCAAAGAGGAACCTAGAAACTGGCATTATACTCATCTTGGAGCTACCCTCAGATCAGTGGGATTAAGGGAGCCTTAGGAGCCTGAGGATGATACCAGAAGGCAAGTTTTAATTTATTTAAAAAATAAACTTACCCACCTTGACACATTTTGGTTGTGACCACTTGTAAGACAATCACCTTTAAACTCTCAAGACTGGAACTTTAACTGAATTCCCTGAATAATAGTCACATCTCAGCCTGAAAGGCAAAATGTGCATTAGCTGTTCTATTCCTCTCCAGCACCAGCAATGGATTGGGCAAACCGGTTCTCAGAATCATAATGTGTTTATGGCTTTAAACAAGGAGCTCAGTTGTAATAGCAGTGCAGTCTTCCTATTTAGATAAATGCAAAAGATTTCAAAGTAATAATGGGGAAAAAAGGACAAATTCCTCCTTACATCCGACTCAACTTACATCTGGCCATAATCACATTAAGGATAAACTAATCATTTATTTGCAGTCACAGAACAACTACACAATTTGTCCACTTAGCAATAATTGCAATGCTGCAAACATTCTGCGAATTACTTTGGGTATTTTGACCCTGTTAAAATATTGTATAAATGTAAGCATAAATTTAGAATTTAGCATAATCTAGAAATAGTTTGGATATATAAAGAGAATGCTATAAGATACAATCACAGCCACAATATTTGAAATTGCTGGGGATTTTAAACATAAATTCCAAAAATGTGTTGATTAGCTAGTCAGGCCAAAATATTAAAGTAATAGCCATCTTTTGTTTGTGTGTAAAGCTTGATTCCTCATGGGCTCATCAGAGTTCTTCTTGATTTGACAATGTCAGGGACTGGAATCTCAACAGGAAGAGTAAAATGAAAATCAGTTAAGGATTTTAACTAAGCTACTAATGGCCACAACCTGCCATAAAGCTGAAATAAAGGAGCCAATACACTCTCCCAAATCATTTTTTCAGGGAATGTTTGTGATTTTCCGGTCCTTTTGTGATTCAACATGGTTTTGTGGTCCTTCGTATATATCTGCCTGCAAAGTAAAATATCCCTAGTTCCTTCTTTTATTCCTGTGTTTCCACTCAAACTCAATGGATCAAATATAAAATTTGCCATGGCTGGGCTTTAAAATATGTTGAATTTAAAATATATGTTTTAAAAAGATTCCTTGCTTTATTAAGCAAGGTTAAATTGATCATGATTAATTTAGTTGTTTAACTTAAAAAGACTGGTCACTATTTTAAAAAAAACAAATCTCCAAGTGATATATGCTTAGACGTACAGAACAAGTCTGAAGTATTTTATGTTCTTTGCCAAATAAGATGATGCTAACACAGTATTACTTGAAGTGGAGATGGTTGATGCAATGATTGGGGTAAAAAAATTAATAGGTACAACATATTGGGAAGACTTTAGGTGGACAAGACTCCTGGCCTACAGCATACCAATGGAACTGGAATGGTGATAAAGGAAGACATAAGGTGGTGGAGGAGGATTGTGACAAATATGATTCCTTTTGTTTGATTAAATTGTGTAAGGACACTACTAGTAATCACAGAACAGTCAGTTAAGATCAATGATGGGTCACATTTTAGCAACAAAAATCATGGAAAGAATTAAGAAATACTCGGTGAGGTTTGAGTTAATAAATACTTTGCAGAAGGCAGAATGTGTGCAACTTGTTTAAATTCACTTGTTAAATGTGGGCATTGCTGGTGACCAGCTTTAATGCCTTTCCATAGCTGCCCTTGAATTTAATGGCTTACTAGGCCATTTCAGAGGGCAGTTGAAGTCAACCACATCGCTGTAGGTCTAGAGTCACATATAGGCCAGACCTGGTGAGGATGGCAGATTTCCTTCCCCAAAGGACATCAGCGAGCCAGATGGATTTTTCCAACAGTCAACAATGGTTTAATGGTCATCAGTAGATTCTTAATTTGAGATATTCTTTCAAATTGAATTCCAATTCCACCTTCAGCTGTGATGGAATTTAAAACAGGGTTCCCCGACCGGTAGCTGAGTTCCTGGAATAATAGTCCCATGATAATACCACAATCCCTTGCCTCCCCTGTGCAATGACCTTTCTAATAAGGTAACAAAGAAGGTTGATGAAGAGATTGGAATATATATTGTTTATACGATTTTGTGAAACCTCTTGGCAAAGTACCACACAAGTCATTAACAAATTGAAATTCCAGAATACAACTATTTTTGTCTGCCATTTCCATGTCCGTGGTGTCACTATATGTATCATTCCATGTCAGTTTATTCCCTTTACTCAAAATTTTGGCCTGAACTCCATTACTCTTTAGGTCTCCAACAAAAATGTCTTTGGGCTTAACTTCTAAGTTTCATTACCATATCAACAGTGATGAAACAGTGCATTCTCAAATTAAGATAATCAGCAACAGTTTCACATGACAATTGCTTCCTTGTGCAGATTGTAACTTGTCGTGCAATCACTTGCATAACCATACAGTAGTCAAAGTTCAGAATCTCTTTGATTGCAGAAAAGGAGTTGCTAGTGTCCCTGTGCTATAATGTCTCTGCAGGTGCAATTTCATGCCCTATTTTGTGGTGAGATTCATGATGGGCATTTAATCAAATGAGTGAGTATCTACCGCCATACATCCCTGCTTCAATTGTTACAATGGAAGAGTAGCTTGTGGCTGGTCTCATACACTCCGATGTTGGAGGAGTGCTAAGGTGGGTAATCCTTGCCCACTGCAAGTGATCATTCCCCTCCCCCGCCCACTCACCCCCCCCCCGCCACACACACACACACACACACACACACACACACATTTGTATTAATCTAGCGACAGTCACACCATACAGTATAAACATAGCCAAAATTAAATCTTAGCATATTTTAATTGTGCAGTACTAGTGTAGTCTATTGTTGGCAAGCCCCCAATTTCTGTCGAAGAAACTGCTCATTGTGATGAGGCAGAGGTCACTGTGAGCCACCCCCATGCCCTTTTTTTTTCCTGACCCATCTCTAACGCACAAGAACCCACCTATGCCTCAGGTAATGCGACACTGACAGCAGTTACTGCCTTTCCACTGCTGAGCGATGAAGAGCTACTGGATCTCAGCAGATGGAAGTTAGAACCTTGATCCCAGGGCAGGCTGACTGCTGCCCTGCGAAGTGCTGAGTGGCACTTCATACAGTGGGGTATATGAAGAAGAAGCAATGTGGATGTTTTGCTAGCACTCAGCTGCAGATAAGACCCTTGTTCCCTCCCATGAAATTTTGCCAATTTTAACCCAATTTTCAAATACCTGTGTGAAAATGACTTTTAGAAAATGTACTAAAATATTTTCTATTGATATTGTCCTACAAAGTCAATACCTTCTCTGTAAGATGAGTGACATATGTTTTAATATCATATATTTTTGGATTCATGAATTCTGAACTAATGATATGGGTTTTGTGTCTGAAGGGATTAATGATCAACACACAAGTATTTCTGTAGCCACGGTGATTTCTTCTTAAACAGTGAGGCAAACTTCCTGAAGAGTAGTGGGATTCTGTTTATGCTAGGAGACTTTAAGAGTGAAGAATGTAAACAGTGAGTCCATTAGGATTTCAGATAATAAGTGTTCAAAATTGTTTTGGGGGAAATTTACTTTTGGGTTTCTGTTTGGGTAGTTTAGAATATTTGGTGAAGTGGAATGTGTAAACATTTGTTCCTGGAAAAAAAGGTAATTAGGATTGTTAAGAAAAGTTATCTCTGTGTTGTGTTTGGCTTAAGTTCCAGAATTTTGTTTCATAGCTTGAAAGTTTAAGTGAAACATGAAAGTCTAAGCTCAGTTATGTGCTGAGTTAAGGAAACCTTAGCAGATTCTCATGACTTTGAAGCCACAGGTAAGTCAAATCCCATATGGGATAGAAAATGTAATTCTCTCTGGTTGTCGAGTACTATAATGGAATGCTGATGGGCATTAATGCAACTTTGACATTTAATCTTGTGTTACATGTAAATAGTTTGGATTATTCTATACTACCATCATTTCATATAAGTAATCTTCGATTTTCTTGTTAAAACTGAATCTGCAACATTGTGTACTAGTGTTTCAGTGAAAGATCACCTAATTAAAGCCAGAAAACGAAATAAAAAGACCTACCAAGCATTATTTTGATCTGAGATCAGCCTTGTCTTGTGCAAAAAGCAACTGGGATCATCCCACTTAAAAAACAAACAAAAACAAGTAAAACTTTTTAATGCATATTTAATTGGGTACAAAGATGTGTGTAAGAATCGAGCATTTTCTCATTCTCCTTCCTTCAAAGGCAATAAGTGTAATTCACGCAAATTATCTTCATAATCTATTTACCTCAGAAAGGTGGCCAGTTTTTTTTTGGATGGTGTCTGATTCTAACACTATTTTTAAACTGAGCACAAAAAATAGTGAAAGCAAAATGTCCTGAATGGAATTTGCCCTTAAAATTCTTCTGCAATCTTTTGCCATAGTTACATTAATATGGAGCACACTGCATTGAAAAATGCAGGCACAGTCAGGTATTGATTGTGTTCTCCTGACATCAATAGACATATCGATATATTGTTTGATTGCTTTTGTAGATCTTTGCTATCCTGGTGAACCGTTTACTGTTTGTGTGAACATGTTGGCACAAGATATCAGGACCTTTTTCTCACCATATTTCCATCGAAAGATTTGAAAAAATTGGGAAATTTGCTTGAAAGGCAAATCCCAACATGAATTCTGAACAGTAATTCAAATTACTTATTTTACAAAAAGATTGTAAACAGTAAGTAAGTGTTTTGTCTCAGTAATCAATAAATATCTTGTACACTCCTTTTTAAGAATTCTCTGGTCCCAAGTGGTTGGTGGGATTGACTGGCAGTCCCTCCCCTTCTAGCAATGTAAACTGGGACACAAAAATGTAGATATATCAAATGTAGTTGTATCAAGAAAAAAAACTGTTAAATCAATTTACTTCTAAGAAGAAAATTGCAATGTCAATCTTTGGCTTGACTCACAAATAATTATTGTTGAATTCAAGCAGGCCAATCCACAGATCTGAAATGTGATGCGCTCATTATTTTGCCTGATTATGCAAAGTTACATTAAATATATCTATTTGTTTTCATGTGTACGCATGAAGTAAAACAGCTTCATGATTGGCAGTTCACTGTTCATTCTGAAAGGTTGGAGAGGCATTTGAGAACAACTATTAAGTCGGACATTTTCAGGAATCACTGGAGTTAGGGAGGCTCCCAGTGGACTGGAAAATGACTAAGAGAATCCCCTGTTTAAGAAGAGAGACTGAAGACCGGAAACTTCAAGCCAGTTAGCCTGACCTCGGTCATTGGTAAGATTGGAGTTCACTATTGGAGATTACTGACTACTTGGAAATGCACAGTAAAATATGGCTGAGTCAGCACAGCTTCAGCAAGGGGAGGTCATGCTTGACAAATCAAATAGAATACTTAGACGGGGTAATGAGTAAGTTAGACAAAGGAGATCCAGTGTATGTGAGTTATTTGAATTTCCAGAAAGCCTTTTTGAAGGTGCTGTACAGGCGACTAAGGAGGATAGGAGCCCGTGGTGTTAGGGACACTGAACTCACATCAACAGAGGATTGACAGATGGCAGAGAATGGGGATAAAGAGATCTTTTTCAGGATGGTAGCTGATGACTAGCAGAGTTCGGCAGGGATCAATGTTGGGACCAAATCTATTTATATAGTATGTTAATGATCTGGGTGGAGGAAGTGAGGGCATTTTTGCCAAGTTGTAAGAAGATACAAAGAGAAATAGAGGAGTAGGGAGTGTTGAGGGAGGATGTGGACATGCTAGGGAAAAGGGCAAAGAGTGACTTTATGCACTTTGGTTGGAAAATTAGCAGTGTACATTATTTTCTAAACAGCGAAAGGCTTCGGAAATCTAAAGCACATAGGGCCTTGGGAGTCCTGGTTCAGGATTTTCTTAAGGTTAACATGCAGGTTCATTTGGTAGTTAGGAAGGCAAATGCACCGATGCTGTTCATTTCAAAAGGGCTAGAGATGCAAGAGTAGAGATGCACTGCTGAGGATGTATAGGAAACTGGTTAGATCGTATTTGGAATGTTGAGCAGACTTGTGGCCCCATATCTAAGAAAAGATGTGCTGTCATTGGAGAGGGTCCAGAGGGCATTTACAAGAATGATCTCTGGGATGAAGGGCTCCTCATCTGAGGAACATTTGAGGATTTGGGGTCTGTACTCGATGGAGTTTAGAAGGATGAAGGGGAATCTAATCTGATTGAAACTTAGAGAATGCAGAGAGACCTGGATAGAATGAATGTAAACAGTTTCCAAGAGTAAGAGACTAGGATCGAGGTGCACAGCCGCAGTGAAGTGAAAACATTTTAAAACTGAAATGAGTAGGAATTTCTTCAGCCAGAGGGTGGTTAATCTGTGGAACCCATTGTCACAGAGTGCTGGGAGACAAGTCATTGAATGCATTTAAGACAGAAAGATGTGTTCTTGATTAGTAAGGGGATTAAGGGTTGCAGGGAGAAGGCAGGAGAATGGAATTGAGAAACGTATCAGCCATGATTGAATAGAGGAGCAGACTCGATGGGCTTAATGGACTAATTCTGCTCTTATATCTTATGGTATTATGGACACCACAAACATACAGTTCAGAGGACAAATGGATGTCAGTGCTTATTGGGATTACATTATTCTTGAAATAGAATAATCAATACTGTTAAATAGAGAAATTATAAAAAGAAAGATACAAAGCTTCTGCTTGTATGTTTAGACTTGGGCATTACAGAATAGCTCCATCAAGTAGTCATCCTATGTCTCATGGAGACTAACTGGAAGAAAGTACTTGGCCTGTGCTGTCCATCAACCTGCACTCTAACTTGCCTTTATTAATCAGGTGAATGCAAAAGAAATGTTGTGGCTTTTCAGTGTACAGCATCCATTACTGGATTATGCAATGTGCCTAACACAGGCCATCTTTGGTAAATGTGTTGATAATTAAAGCAGATAAGTAAACTTAATATCAGAAATAAAACCAAATATCTTTAATGTAAGAAGGTAAGATATATTTACATTACTTTTTCCAGCACATATTTTTTCAAATTAATGTTTTAATCTTGGCATCCAATGTGAATACCAAATACCTTCAGAATGTGTTAGTTGTACAAAAAGTTCTCTTCAATCCATCCCTACCATGTATTTGCTCCCTTCATCAGTTATTATTGGATAATTTTCATATTAATATTTTTGCCCAACAGAGTGCAACAGTAGTTTCATTTCAGAATATTGTTCAAAATTTAACAATTTTTTGCCATTTGCCTATTCATGCTTACACTTAATGTATTTTATCCTAAAAGCCTTTCAGCTGAATGTTAATAATTACCATCAACACAGATTGCAGCTAACTTATGAGAAATACATTAAACAGCATGACAAAACCTATATCCTCCAATTATTGGAGGCAATATGGTTGATAAAAGCTCTACTAACTGGAGCAAAAATGTTTTCCTTTAAATCATTTATTTTGTTTACTGGTCTGTAATTTATGGCAATTATTATTTTCTAGAAGAAATATCCTGCTTCTCCAACTAAAATAAATTGGGTCTTTTATTTTATTTTTACTCCCATTAAGCTGAAGCTCATTGCTCTTTCTTCCCTCAGTGGAACATGACACGCAAAATTGTTTTGGTAACAGCTATTGAAACATAATTCTGTTTTGCAGTCAGTTAGATAATAAAACTTAAGACTCACAATAAGATGTATTTACACAAATAGTAGGCAGGTAAGTGCACTTAGACACTTGAACTTTCCAGATTAACATCAGGACACTTTGCATTTAGGATATCTTCCAATTTTTTAAGTGATTGTGCTGAATGGAATAGATTTGAAATGGATCAGCAACTTCAGAATGAGAGTTAGTGAGGCACTATCAGCATTCAGTAGCAGAATTGTATTCAGCTGAAATTTGTAACCTCATGGCTAAGCTTATCCACCACTCTATCATTATTAATAAGCCAGTGAATCAACCCTGATTCTATAAATGCCATGCTCTTCGAGCAGCAGAAATGAGGTACCATGACCAATGGTTCAGATCTGGATTGTGTTAATCAACATGCTGATACATGCTTTGACCCAAATAAGGGGCAGGTGGTACTTGAAGCTAGGTCCCCTGACTCAGGTCGATACATTACCACTGCACTGCAAGACCCTAACTGGATTAAATCCTAGCTCTTCAATCCCACCACATTCAGCTGTGAATGGTGTCGGACAACTGAACAACACTTTCCTTGAAAGTGGAGTCGCAGGTAGATGTGATAGTGAAGGCAACGTTTGGTATGCTTTCCTTTATTGGATAGAGCATTGAGTCCAGGAGTTGGGAGGTCAAGTTGCAGCTGTACAGGACATTGGTTCGGCCACTGTTGGAATATTGCATGCAATTCTGATCTCCTTCCTACTGGAAGGATGTTGTGAAACTTGAATGGATTCAGAAAAGATTTACAGGGATGTTGTCAATTGGAGAATTTGAGCTATAGGAAGAGGTTGAGTAGGCTGGGGCTGTTTTCCCTGGAGCATTGGAGGATGAGGGGTGACCTTAGAGGTTTATAAAATCATGAGGGGCATGGATAGGGATAATAGACTGGATCTTCACCCAGGAGTGGCGGAGTCCAGAACTAGAGGGTATTAGTTTAGGGTAAGGGGGGGAAGATATAAAAGGGACCTAAGGGGCAACGTTTTTCACACAGGGTGGTGCATGTATGGAATGAGCTGTGGTGGAGGCTGGTACAATTACAGCATTTAAAAGGCATCTGGATGAATATATGAATAGGAAGTGTTTAGAGTAAAATGGGCCAAGTGCTGGTAAATGGGACTAGATTAGTTTAGGATATCTGGGTTGGCATGATAAGTTGGATCAAAAGGTTTGTTTCTGTGCTGTACATCTCTGACTCTAACTCACTGGAAGAGGCAGTTCCAGAAATAGTCCCACCCTCACTGAGGGGGTAAGGCCTGAACATGTTTGAAAAGACAAGGGTGAAGCATCTGTAAACATCTCCAGCTAATAGTGCTGATTGGACGAGTCATCATGTCCTCTTTCCGAGATGGCCAGCATCACAATGATCGTCTTCAGCCAATTCGATTCATTCCACATGATGATACAAAAGGGCTAAAAGTACTTGATGTTGCTCAGGCTGTGGATCCTGACAATATAATGGTAATAGTTGTAAAGACTGGTATTCCAGAGATGGCCTATACCTCTAGCTAAGCTGTGTCAGTTATAACATTGGCACCTAGCCTGCAATGTGAAGAATTGCCTTGGTACATGTGCACAAAATGCAGAATTGAACCATGCCAAGTAATTCCTATCCCATCAGTCTATTTTTAATCATCATTATGATGGTAGATGTTGTCAAGAGTCTAGCATTTATTGAGCAATTTACTTGCTAACATTCAGTTTGAGTTCCACCAAGCCCAATTCCTAACCTCATTGCAATCTTGGCTCCAACATGGATAAAAGAGCTGAACTTAATGGAAGTAAGGGTGGCAGCCTTTGCCAAACAGGCAGCATTTGTCTGAACATGGCATTAAAGAGACCTAAAGAAACACGAATGACTGCTGCCTCGAGTCTTATCTAGCACAATGTAAGGAGTTTGTGGTTTTTGGAGCGAAGATTCAGCCAGCAACAATAGCTGGTCTGTGGAATAGTGACCAATTGCTGATGACACAGGCTTATCAACATCAATGTGATTTGTTCCTCAGTAGCTGAACAGCTTGTGCGTGTGAATGAAGCCATCAGACATCCAAAAATTAAGGAACTCTCCATTTTCCTATGGCACCCTTCAGCCAAAAGAAGGTCAGTTTAATTTCTCCCATCAGGTGTTGGAAGGTGTGGCTCCTAATTAATAAGCCAGAGGCCTTGTATGGATGAATCAGTTACCCCCATGTCTCCTGCAAGCAAGAGAAAATACCTGCAGGTGGAAGATCAAGGTGCAGCAGATCATAACAAGCTAAAAGAATCTTCTCCACAAATTGTGTGGACAGTGATCACTGAAATTTCTCTCCAGTCTTTCCTGATCTTAGTAACACTCTGTTTTTTAGTGTGTATGTACAGGGAATTTAATAAGGGGGTTCCAGAGTTGTATGTTGACAGTTCATACCTTTTATCTGTAACTGGAAAAAGCTATATTTGAGATGATCAGTCTTACTAAGTACAGAAAACTAGCCCTTCCTTTCTGGCCATCTGAGTCTAAAGGAAAGATATATTGTGGAATCGTGTATATGTTTATAAAACCTTTAATTGTTTTGATCACTGGTCATTAATCCTTTTTGGTCCTTTTATTCAATGCCATTAGCGCACAGCATCCTGATATCCCTCCATCACCAGCATCTAAAAATCTCAACCTCTGACTCAAACATACTCAATGACCAAGCTTTTTTTCACAGTGGTACAGAATTGCAAACCATACTAACAGAGTGAAAAAAAACTCCTCATCCATTTCAATTTTGATTGAAATTATTATGAAACTGTGTCCCCTGATCCCAGGAAAAACATCCTTTGTGTACCAACCTTGTCCAGTCCTTTAGTGTATTTATAAAGTTTTGTTTAATTAGAGTGGGTCTCCCCGGAATCAGCCTGGTACATTTTTGTTACATTCCTTCTCTTCTAAGCATAAAACACAAATGTCTGGTCAGAATAAATTCTTTGAAGAGTCAGTAAGATGGTGGCCTGCAGTGGGTGTGTGCCTCATGGATGATGTTACTATACAATACCAGTGGCCACATCCCTCCTTTCTCTTGTACCTTGTAGGTACTTTCAGCATGTCCACTATATCTCACTGAAATGACCAGCCCTTGTAGAGGCAGTCCTGAAGCCTTAGAGGAAGTATTAGCAAGACTGCAATCTGCATCACCCAGAGTTCAGATACAGACATCTGAGTTCATGAGCATGTGGGAGCCCATTTAGATGAGCACTTCACTGGGAGAACTGCTGGAGACCAAGTACCTGCTCAGCCCCAGCTGGAGAAAACCCGGAGAGAAGTTGACCATCAGGGACTTTGTACATGTGTACAGGGAGAAAGCAGGAATAGCTGAGCCCTCCACCTTCACCTCCATCCTGCCTTCTTCCCATCAACACTTGGGAGTTGCTGCTCAGGAGGATTTGCTTGCCTCCAGCAAGGAGACCCTCAGCATGTCTGGGCCATCCAGACAGAATTTGCCTCAAGATCAACTGACTAAACCTCCAAGGCCAACACTCCCTCCACCCTAACTGCAGAATCAGGGACTTAACTAAGACACAGTAAAGGGAAGATAAAAGAAGGAAATATATTGATGACACTTTGGTGGTACAGGTGAAAATACACAATATTTTTTTTGCCACATTTGAACAAATGTCACTGTTTTTACTTTGCTGTTTGTGCAGCTACGCAGAGACTCTATGTAACTGAGCCAGTATATCTATGTTCATGTCGATGAAGGATGTACCATGGAGATTGACATTTGTGTTGAGAGGTTGTTGAAGCATGTGGAAGCAAGATGAACAAGGCATATACAGGTCAATGGGACTGAGCCTCATTCCACAATATCTCAATTCTTCAGCTCATCCCTGAGTCCAAACGTTGTGCCGTGAATGAAGTAGTCAGCAATGGCTGGGGCAGACAACAGAGAGCCAACACATTAGGGATAATGGACCCTGTAACTCTGTGTCCTGCACAATGCATAGATCTGTATGTAATTCTCTGTTTAAAGGTCCTTCCATCCTTGTCTCTCTCAGATCAAGATACCCACTCCACCCACCATGTGGTAGCAGCTATTGCCTTCTCCATTGTGCACTTTTGATTTTCTACATGATGGAAGGTGACAGTGAATGTTCTTCAACAAATGGCTTTCAGCCTCTGCCTCTGTCAGTGAGACCTCAAACATCCAGATCGCCTTCCCGATAGTCCTCCCCCACAGATCTTGCAACTCCCCAGATCCCCCCACTAATCTATGTGAATTTTTGTATGCCCACCTTTCTTCTCTCAGCCAACACATGAGGTGAGCATGACACATCGCCAATAGGGTGACCATGACAGATGTGGTCATGTACTGTTCCCAACTTGAATCCAGGGTACCCTTGGTCATGGGCAAACACTGCTCCCCCCAAACACACACAATCCCCTGCCTATCCAGACTTTACTGCACATCCATTTGTATCACTTAACATATCATCCCAGCTTGCAGCTCAGATTCTGTGAACTGACCTTGACTAAATGTCAGCTATCCCTTTGAGTGACTGCACCAGATAGCTCTGGGTGAGAATTGCCTGGATTCCTGACTGTGTTAACCTCACCTTTCAGACTCATCTTAACAAACTGGCTGAGCATAAGAACACCCCAACCAGACATCCAACTGTGACCAAATCCCTGGAGTGGTAGAGGCTCTCCTTGACGTACTGTACCAGGCCCCTGACTGATGGAGTTTGAGACAGGGCGGCGCCTTGTTTGCTGCACATGTAAGCTGCTGGTGCACAAGACATGGAAGAGATTGATGTAGCATGGTACCATACAGCAAGACATACACCTTACCTGAGGGCTGCTGACAATAAAGGCCTGGTTAGCATGTGACTGTTATTTGATCAGGAAAAGAAAGGTATGGATGGTGTGATCATGGAGGTAGACACTAAGCAGTAAAACAAAATGAGTAGCCTGGTCCAGTCTATACAGCAGATGCCTGACCATGCATACATGCGCAGCAGCTCTTCAATGCTTGTTACCAGTTTCTTGTGTGCCAGAGAGGTGCCATAATGGAGGTGAGAGGCTGGCAAATATCAGGTGCCAATGTTTATGTATAAGGGATTTGCATTGCATAGCCCGTGGATCATTTCCTGAGAAATGTGAAGGCATTTCACAGCCAGGGACCAGCTGACGTTATCAGGTACCCTCTCTGACATCCATGTTGAGAACTCTTGACATGTACCTTGCTTGTTGTGTTTGGGAAGATTAGAAGCTGAAGTGACACATTGGCTCAGTGGTTAGGACTGCTGTCTCTCAGATCATTGAACACATGCTTTAATTCCAGCCATGGGTGACTGTCTGGGTGGAGTTTGCATTTTCTCCCCATGTTGGTGTGGGTTTCCTCTGGGTGCTCTGGTTTCCTCCCACAGTCCAAAGATATGCTGGTTAGATGGATTGGCCATGCTAAATTGCCTATAGTGTCCAGAGATGTGCATGCTAGGTGGGTTAGCCATGGAAAAAGCAGGGTTACAGGGATAAGGTAGGAGGATGGGGTCTGTGGGATGCTCTTTGGAGGGTTGGTGTGGACATTGGGTTGAATGGTCTGCTTCCATACCATAGGGATTCTATGATTTAACTTTTAAAATTCATTCACACATGAATGAGAGATGAGTGTATAGCTGGCCAAGCCAGCACTTTTAGCTCATTCTTAACTGCCCAGAGGGTAGTACAGTCATAGAGATGTACAGCATGGAAACAGATCCTTCCGTACATGCCGACCAGATATGTCAATCTAATCTAGTCCCACCTGCCAGCACTCGGCTTATATCCCTCTAAACCCTTCCTATTCATATACCCATCCACATGCCTCTTAAATGTTGCAATTGAACCAACCTCCACCATTTCCTCTGGCAGCTCATTCCATACACGTACCACCCTCTGCATGAAAAAGTTGCTCCTTAGGTCTCTTTTATATCTTTCCCCTCTCACACTAAACCTATACCCTCTAGTTCTGGACTCCCCACCCCAGAGAAGAGTTTTTGTCTATTTATCCAATCCATGCTCCTCATGATTTTGTAAACCTTTTTTGTCAGGTTGTCCTTCAGCCTCCACTCCAGGAAAAACAACCCCAGCCTGTTCAGCCTGTTCCTATAGCTCAAATCTTGGCTACATGCTTGTAAATCTTTTCTGAACCCATTCAAGTTTCACAATATCTTTCCACTGGGAAGGAGACCAGAATTGCATGCAATATTCCAACAGTGCCTAACCAATGTCCTGTACAGCCACAACATGACCTGCCCACTCCTGTACTCAGTACTCTGACCAACAAAGGAAAACATACCAAATGCTTTCTTCACTATCCTATCTACCTGTGACTCTACTTTCAAGGACCTATGAACCTGCACCAAGGTCACTGTTCAGCAACAGTCCCTAGAAACTTACTATTAGTTGTATAAGTCCTGCTAAGATTTGCTTTCCCAAAATGCAGCACCTCCCATTTATCTGAATTAAACTCCATCTGCCATCTCTCAGCCCATTGGCCCGCCTGATCAAGATCCCATTGTAATCTGAGGTAATCTTTTCTGCTGTCCACTACACCTCCAATTTTGGTGTCACCTGCAAACTTACTAACCATACCTCTTATGCTCACATCCAAATCATTTATATAAATGATGAAAAGTGGTCCCAGCACCAATCCTTATGGCACTCTGCTGGTCATGGGCCTCCAATTTGAAAAACAACCCTCCACCATCACCGAGTTTACCACATTGTCGTGGATCTGGAGTCACATGTAGGCTAGACAAGATAAGAATGGCAGTTTCCTTCACCAAAGGACATTAGTGAACCAAATGGGTTTTTTGGTATTGGATTTAAGGTCTTAATAGAATCTTAATTCGAGGTTTTTGATAAATTCAAATTCCACCATCTGCTGTGGTTGGATTAAACGTGGGTCCCCAGAACATTCACTGGGTCTCTGGATTAACAGTCCAGTGATAATGCCACCATCTCTCCCATTCTGAGCTAAGTTGAGTCTTTAAGGTATTTCTTCGAGTAATAAGTGAGGTCTGCAGATGCTGGAGATCAGAGCTGAAAATGTGTTGCTGGTTAAAGCACAGCCGGTTAGGCAGCATCCAAGGAACAGGAAATTCGACGTTTCGGGCCAGAGCCCTTCATCAAGAAGGCCATTCCTGATTAAGGGCTCTGGCCCGAAACGTCGAATTTCCTGTTCCTTGGATGCTGCCTAACCTGCTGTGCTTTAACCAGCAACACATTTTCAGCTCTTTAAGGTATTTAACAACCTTTAATCGACTATAATCCACAATTTGGCAATGCCAAGCAAGAAGCTCACTCAGATGCTTGTTAAAAGCAGAAAATATGGAGGAAGTCAATTTTGACCTGGAGAGGCCCTGTGGAACAATTCCATCTCATTCTGCTACACATCTTTCTGCAGCCTGCATTGTTCAGATCCCTTGGAGCAGCACGGTGGCTCATTGGTTAGCATTGCTGCCTCACAGTACCAGGGATCCAGGTTCAATTCCCATCTAGGGCAACTGTCTGTGTGGAGTTTGCACATTCTCCCTGTGTCTGCATGAGGTTTTCTCTGAGTGCTCCTGTTTCCGTCCACAGATGTGCAAGTTAGGTGAATTGGCCATGCTAAATTGCCTGTAGTGTCAGGTGAGATAGTCAGCAGTAAATGTAAGGTAGGGGAATAGGTCTGGGTTGGTGTGGACTTGTTGGGCTGAAGGGCCTGTTTCACACTGTAGAGAATCTAATCTAATTCTTTAAAATTCTGTCAATTTGTGTTGTGGGGTTATGAATTCATACATTTGCTTTTAGTATGTATTCAGTGTTTAAATAATGTTAAATGTTATAGTTTTTTACTAAACCAGTGTTTATTGAAATAAAAATGTCAGCAATAAGCATTTAAAACAATTTTATTTCATCTCAGCATGGATCCTGAAGTCTGCTACTGTAGGAAGATAGGTAAATTAGTATGGAGGATGGAAAGACAAAGGATGATTGGTGGGTGCAAGTTGGCATAAGAACTATAACTTTTGTGGAAGTGCATAGAAGGCTTAGATTGGCAAGTGGAGGGTGGGCAGTGGGGCATGTGGATGTTGATAGTGAGAATCCATGGGGTTGGTGGAAGCATAACGTGACATAGATCGGCACAGAGGGTCCATTGGCAGGTTGAGAGGTTGGTGGATTATGAAGTTAAAGGCCTTCATTTTTACAGCTATGAAGAAGTTCTGGATTGTTGAGGGAGACCTTTTACACAATTCCACACCTGACAGCCTCAGTCAATGCCTTGAACCAATTTCAAGAATAACAGGCCTGCCATAATGTTGCCACACCATCCAAACCACAATGAGAGCATCTGGGGCAGTTTCTCCCAAGTCTGGTTTGTGGAGTTGAGAATTTTCTTGACTCTGTGCTCCTGTTTCACAACTAGGAATTCAGGCTGAGGAAAGTAAATGCGAACTGGGGACTGAACTTGTGATGTTACTGATTTTTTTGGCTCAAGATAAAGATTTATTTTTATCTCTGAACCATCAGGATATTCAAGAGCTAATTACACTGCATATTACAGTTTAAATTAAAATTACTTTTAATTAGCAACTTGTTGAAGCATACATGAAAATTTGCAGCATCTGCTCCTTTATTTCAATCCTAGTTCTGTGTGTGAGTCAGACAATTCTGAATCACATTTTCTGTAGGAGTACTTATATTCCTCAGTTCTTTGGACATGGGTTCAAACTCACCTTGGCAGATGTTGAAATCTGAATTTAAAATCTGGAATAAAGTGCCAGACATGTAACCATGTATCCGTTGTTAATTGTTATAAAAACCCATCTAGTTCACTAAAGCCCTTTTAGGAAAGGAAATCTTCCATCCTTACTCAAGCTGGCCTACATGTGACTCCAGATCCATAGCAATAGGTTTGACACTTAATTGCCCTATAGGCAATAAATTCTCACCCATCCAGTGATCCTGTCATCCCATGAATTAAAAAAGAAAACAACTAACTTAATTGTATACAAAATAAAAACTGATAGTAAGGTTACACGTAGTCAAACTGTCAAGGTTCTAATTTCAACTATTTCTCTTAGCTTAGGTCTCACAAAAGCAAGATTATCTCTCCATCTATAATGACATCAACCCACAGCCAAAATAAAGCTCCTGCCAAGTATATTTTATACACAGAATTACAACACAAAGCACTAATGTCATAGAAACAGGCCATTCCTAATTAGTCTATGTGGCATTTATGCTCCACACTAGCCTTCTCCCACCAACCTTATTCTAATCCTAACTGGCATTGTTTTAATTCCTTTATCAATCAAGTGCTAATCTTGCTTCCCCTTATATACATTATTGATATTTTCCCATTTCCAAGATAGATTGAGTGTCACGTTTGATGGGCCAAATTAATTTGTAAAAGATTGTGCTTAAGGTTGCTCAGTCACTTAATGTAGTTCAATCTCTGCCATGAATGTCCGTATTATTGATTCATATTTATTAATAAAATATGTGGACTTGACCACGCATAGATAGTAAGGGTTAATTTACCATGCAAGTTTAATGTAAGCATGTTTAGAATTAGAATTAGCTTTGTTACATGTACTCACATGAGTACAACAAAAGGTTTACAAGTCACCACTTACGCCGTCATCTTAGGTTCAAAGGTATTAACGTGCAGATTCTTAATTACAAATTCTTGGAGGAAAAAATTAGAAAAATAGAGAAACGTCTAGCATTACAAATGTTCATGCTATCTTAAGTACAAAACCATAGGAATAAATTAGAAAAATAATAAATTCAGAATAACAACAGTCCTTTCAATCCAGTCCATACTGGCACCTAGCCTCCGGACTGCACTGGGCCTTGCCTCAGTCTGTGTGAGGCTGGAATTCTACACTGGCTTCATGCTGAGTATCTCCAGGCTGGGAGTCTGTGCTGAGGCCAGAAGAGAAGAATGAGGGAAGAGAATACAGAAAGAGGGAAAAAGAAAAGAAATGGATGTAATGGAAGAGCTCTGCCTGAGTCATCCTACTTGGACAATATGACACACACACAAATTAATGAGAGTAATGTCACTCTTTTATGAAGATCAAGTATAAACAAAGCCATGAGATCCCATAATAACAAGGGAAACACAATAACAAATGTGAGAATCAGGGATATAAATTTGTTACAATTTTGAAATATAATTTAAAATCATACTTTCAAGAACTTATTAACAAAAATAAATTACATTGCAATACATTTCCCCATAATCCATCTATAAAAATATCAGTCACTTTCTTTGATAGCTGACTGCTTTTGTTTCTTGGTGACAATTTGCATTGTTACCATGAGTTGGGTGTTGGCTCCTTTTTAATTCTCTGCTGATGTGGTAGTTCCTCATTTGCGAGGGCCATAGCATCAAGCAGTGTCATCTCTGTCTCAACCTGTACTCTCAGCCATATCTGGGTGTGTCAGGAAGGGAGTAAGTTACTCATCCAACTGATCCTGGCATTTTCACCTTTGCTTGAGTGAAGTGCAGGAACTATTCTTCACGTTCCAAGTAGGCTTTCAAATCCAGAGGACTGTGGTCAGCTGCAGTTTCATTTAGTGACCCAATTGCTCCTGAGATCTTAAACTGTTAGATATCGTGTCAGCTGTTTAACTATCAAGCCAGTCTGCACAAGTCAGGAACTCGTTAATTCAGTTCAGTGCTGTGCCTCTCTGCCTGGGCCTTCATCATTGTTCCTGTGATGATATTGTCCCTTTAAGATGTGTGTTCTCTTATAAAAGGGTGTTATCACAACGGTATGGAAATGTCTCCTTCAGACAGGC
The DNA here is from genome assembly GCF_020745735.1 of Hemiscyllium ocellatum. Taxonomy (NCBI): domain Eukaryota; kingdom Metazoa; phylum Chordata; class Chondrichthyes; order Orectolobiformes; family Hemiscylliidae; genus Hemiscyllium; species Hemiscyllium ocellatum. Next base: position 65,448,181 of record NC_083406.1, on the reverse strand, counting down.
AGGTGATAAACAGGTTTGAGTTTTCCTGCGTGTTTTAATTTTAAATAAAATGATGAGTGGCAGGGTCAAGGCTCTCAAAGAAGCAGGAAGGGTTTTATTTTTGTTTTCAGTTGAGAAGATTTTTGTTGGCTGCTGACTAACAGATAAGTCTTCAACAGCAAGGCTTCCTCTTAAAAATCAAAATGGGCAGACTGATTATTTCTTCTGGACTGGAGAGAGACAGCATGTGAGAATCATATAGCTGTTTTGCTGAATTTAATTTTTGCCAAAGGGTGTGTTTATGGGATGCTGCCAATATTGGAACAGTTGATGATTAGTGTTTAAATAATATATTATTTTGTTAGATATTTCAACAGCGTGAAGATGTCAGTTTTTTTTTGTATTTTAACTTTGTTAGAAGAATAAAGTGTGTTTTGATTGGCCCACCACCAGCTACCAAATTACATCTAGAACACAGCACCTTACACACCCCTTTAAAAAGATCTAAAAGTTATGGTCTAGGCTATTTCCTTACAATACTTTGGGGATGGGAGAGGGGTTGAAATTTGGTCTGGTCCATAACATTGAGCTGGATGCTGCTTCCACTTGCTTCTCTATAAACTAATGGTACACATCTCCAACGTAGGCTGATTTTACTGGCTGCTTGAATTCTGACCAAACCTGCAATGTCACTGACAATGTGCATTGATGACCTGAGCTTGTCCTCTTCCTTGAGCCATCCCATATATTAGTGTCACATCTGACCGCAGTGAATACCATGATCATAGTCTACCTATTAATCCCAACTTTATATTAATCATATAACACTTGCCCTTTACCATCACTGATTTGACTTGACATCCCTAATCCAGGCCTGTTTATACAAACATGAGGCTAATTGCCATTAATTTAGAGATAATTATCACAACCACTGCTGAGCTGAGGAGATAATGGCTAAGTTGGTTTATAGCATTTGATTGATCTATAATTGTGTGGAACAATGGGATCCAAGTCAATACTTTATCTTCATAATTTTCACGTATTTGGAAACCACTAAGGTCTTCATGCTTTAAATTAATTATCAGTTTATTGAATTCCTATTGTAATTTTATGAATTCTTTGGTTCTTGTCTTCTATTTTTTCCACTGCATAGGGAAAGCAACCAACATAATCAGAGATCCCTCCCACCTCAGATATACTCTCTTCCACTGGGTAGATAATATAGAGGTTTTTATATATGTATGAACAGATTCAAGAACAGCTACTTCCCTGCTGTTGTCAGACTTTCAAATGAACCTCTTTAAAGTTGATCTCTCTCTCTGCACTTCTCAGCAGCTAAAACATTGCACCCTACACTCTGGTCTGTTACCCTGATGTACTTGTATAGTATGATCTGCCTGTAAAGTACATAAGACAACACTTTTCACAGCACGTTTGTACATGTGACAGCAATAAATCAAATCAAGTAACATTTTTGGATTATGCCTTTGCTATCCTTTTGAACAATTCAGTTGAAATATCTGTCCATGAGAACATTAAATTAAGGGCCGCTTCAGAAAAAACTGCTCTTGATGACTGAAAGTCATTGAAAAGTGCTGAAAGGTCTGAGTTCAAGAAATTTTATCTGTTTTAATAACTACATGGAATTAGAGACTTGAATTGAAAGTATTTTTTAGTTTGCTAATTGCCTTGAACTGTCAACTGTATCTGTTAAGCAAAGAATCCTTATATTCTGTGAGGGGAAAAAAACTCAATCCCTTTTGTACCCTGGAAATGTAATAGCTTTCATTAGTTAGTACAATTCAAAAGTGAATGATTTGTTTTTGCACCTTCAATATCTAGTTAAAGACAGTGCAATATTCCTTCATCATTAAATATAACTATTGGAGCTGAAGAGAATAAGTGGTGGTCATTTGCCTTAGCTTAATACTTTCACAGCAGGGTCACTTGTGGAGCACTACCTCTGGGCCAGGTCTGACTGCGAGTCTCACTTGCCCTAGAGATGTATCATAACATGCTTGAACAGGTTGAATAAAATAACAATGACCCTCACAACATGGGATAAGGAAGTTGGTAATGAAACCCATTGCCATTGGAAAGAGTTAATTTAGACTACTCCCTAAAAGTAATATAGAAACCCTCAGAATTAGGGATAAGACTTGAATCGGACCTGATAAACTGCCAAGAAAGAAATTCCAAGTTTCCCTTGGCAGTTTATCATCACCAATATGATCTAATTCTTGACATCACTTCAGAGATAGAAGAAACACACAATGTGCTGGCAGCATTCAGTAAATCCTGAGCAGCGTGGTGGTTGGATTGCAGCCTTCATAGCATCAAAGACCAGAATTCCAATGCAGCCTTGGGTGACTGTGTGGGGTTTACACATTCGCCTTGTGTCTGCGTGGGTTTCTGCCAGGTAGTTTGGTTTCCTCCCACAGTCCAAAGATATGCAGGTTAAGTGCATTGGTCCTGCTAAATTGCCATGTAGTGTCCCGAGATATGCAGGTTAGGTGGATTAGCCATGAGAAATGAGGGAATAGGGGAGCGGAGGTGTCTATTTATCTGTTTCTTTGGAGCGTCTGTGTGGACTCGATGGGCCAAATGGTTTCTTTCCACACTCCACTGATTCTATGGTTATTAGAGGACTAGGAAAAATAATTTCCATGTTGCCTTCTGTGCTTGCTTTAAGTATTTTTTATAATTTTAATAAAGAAATTATAATTAATCCATAAGTATTGTTTGTTGGTACCTTGTTAGGTCAAACAAACTGAGGACTCCTGAATTCCTATTTTGTAAGAAAGAAGTTAAGTATTTTAAGTCAGAGTTTTATACATCAAACTCCCTAAAGTTTACAGACTGGAAATGATTATAAAGATAGGGAAGGATTAGGGGATCTGGAAAGCTACCCTGTGCTGGAAGTATCATATACATTAGAGAGAAGGGAACTAGGATATACAATACAGGGGCAGGCAGTTACTGGCATAAGGATGGCAGTGCTTAGATAAGCATGAATTTTGCAATGCTAGGGTATTTCAAAGCCAGTAACAATGGAGATAAAGTATTTTGAAAGAATGCCATTGATACCACAGGTAGGAAATGATTGATGGTGTCAAGAAGGGATAAAGTAATGTAGTCATTCATTGGGCATATTGTTGCTAACAAATAAAAATTAAATGTTGCAGATACTCAGTAGCTCAGGCAACATTATTAGAAAAGAAGAATCCATTGTGACATTTCATTAGAATGTATCGCATGCATTCCTTACTGTTCACACTGCTTCTTAACAATTCTTGGTTCTGGACTTGTTTAAAACTTATTAAATCTCTTCACTTATTCCAGTTCTTCCAAAACATCAGTCAGAAATTTTCCTCCATAGATGCAACCTGATATTTGATGAGAAAAATCCAAAATTGTTTTTAAAAATATTAGCTTAGGGCCAAATGTTCGGCCAGAGAACTTGGTTTTAAAGAGTATCTTGAAAGAGGAAAAACAGAGGTTTTATAGAGCTGAGTGCTCTCATATACACATGGAGCCTAATGTCTTTTGAATGTTGCTGCCAAGCGACCAGCTTTAGATGGGACTTGATGTAGATTTAGCATAGTTGGTGGTGTACAAGTATTGTCACTGGACCATGAACCATCCCAGGCTAATGCTCTGGGAACATTAAATTCTGGAATGAAAAGCTAACCTTGGCAATAATGTCTGCAATGTTGATTACCATAAAAATAACATGGTTCACTAATATACAACAATATAGAATATAGTTTCGGAACAAGAGTGGCAGGGAGTATTTTGTTCAGATAACTAAGAGTTTGGTTAATGGACTGTTTGGAAAATGGATAGCGTTTTTACCGGACCTTGATCTTGTTCAGATAATCTGAAATTCGGATAATTGATGTTCAGGTAATTGAGGTTGTACTGTATTCTTTAGGAAACAAAATCTGCTGTCCTTACACAATCTGGCCGACATCAGATTCCAAATGATTGACTTAAATATGCCTCTGACATCGTGTATTGAGCGCAATTTGGGTTTGGAATTATTTATGATTGAGCCAGCAACATCTTACCAACAAAACAAAAAAATAAAATGGTGCAAGAGGACAGAAAAGGTGACAACACCACTTGAGGACATGAAAGCAAAAATAATAGTTCGAGGTGGCTGTGAAAGTCTTGGAAGAGCTTTTGAAGAGATAATGGTACTTTTGAGGGCATCAGGGATGTTGGACTGCTGAAAAACCAACTTCATTGCAACGCGGAACCTTATTTAACAATTGACAGCTGTAAAAAGGCAAAATCTTTTAGAGCGAGGATATTCAGGAAAATGAGTATACTGTTCAGAGCTGTGTGAAGTTTACTGATATGACTTTGGATCCTTTCCAGATAGCTAGAATCAAACTAAATTACACTCTTCATATTTGTTGTGTTTCAATTGCTTATATTGGAGTATTAATAAATACATGTTTTTTGAATTCTTGAGAAAACATTGATTGTTTCTGCATTTTAAAGTTATGAATTGCTATTGAACATTATAGATTACTTTGACTGTACTCTCATGGACAATGTTATGTAGAAGTCATTAGCACGATTCATATACTTCCACTTACAACTGAATAGACTGTCTGGCCTGATTACTGTAATTATTCTGAACTGATTGCCTTTGAGCCGTGTATAGATTTGTGTGGCTTTTGGCAATCAAATCGCTTTCGCCCACAAGAAATCCAAGGTTTCAGCAGGCAAAGTTTGTGTGTTTTTCAAATAAATGTAGTCTATTAAGGGACAGTGAGGTGAGAGTGACTACCCTTGTGATCAAGGCTGCCTTTGATCAAGTATAGCATCAGAGAGCTTTAAGAAAACTAGAGTTAATGGGAATTGAGAAAAACACTCTGCTGTTTGCAGTTTTATTTTGTACAAATTAAAATGGTTATGGTTGTTGGAGGTCATCAATCTCAACTACCAAGCATCACTACAGGAGTACCTCAGGGTAGATATTTTCTAATCATTCTATTCAGAGGTGTCTTTACACTCCTGGAACAAGTAAGACTTAAACCTGTGCCTCTTGTCCTAGAATGAGGGACACTACAACTACACCAGAAGAGACCTATTATTTCTTGGTAAATATTTTTTGAACAACTATTCAGAGATGCATAACATACCTCTAGAACAAGTTTGATTTGAGCCCAGGTCTCCTGCCTCAGAGTGCAGTGGTAATGTCCTTAGGTTCCTCTGAGTGAAGTCCTTGAGTGAACCATTTTCAGCAGTTTTATCAATTACATCCCCTCCATCATAAAGTTGGTTTGGAGATACAATCTAGGAGTTGTACTGTAGAAATTAATTAAGGCTCCTTAAACAGCATCTTCCAAATCCGCAATCGTTGGAAGGAAAAGGGTAGCAGATCTATAGGAACACCACCAACAATCTCCCCTCCAAGCCACTCACCATTCTTACTTAGAATGGATTGCAGAAGATAAAGAAGGTAGCTCACCATCACTTTCTCAAGGGTAACTAGCAATAGGCAATTAATGCGTGCCCAGCCAACAATCCCATGAATAAAAAGTGAAAAAGCAATCCCATGAATTAAAAAAATTAAGTAAAGAAACAAACTCCATTATTTATGGAATAATAACACTATCCTTTTAAAATATACAAAGGAAATCACCGATTTATTTAAGTTATGGAAATTTAAGTATAGTTTCAGTTCTTTAGAGTGCAGTCTTTTAGTTTAATTTGCAGTCAATGTAAAACAATTGAGGAAATATTATGAAACGTACTATCAACTTGTACTGACTGATGTAAAGGCCCATATTTTACACTAAGAACAATTGTGTGCAACAGCAATAAATGACATTAAGCAGTACATTGGGCAGCAATGTTGGGTGTCTAAATGAGCAGCTAAAAATAAAAATCAGAAGTATTTGTACAAGTTGCCTTGTGCTTTCAGAGACTTTGCTACAACTGTACCTTGTCAAGACATTTAGCCTTGAAATTCAAGAAAGATGTAAAGTTTGGTACTTCAATGTTAGGTGCTACCAAATGCATCTTTGTACCAAATTAATATAACATAAATTTAGAACTGGTTCATCCAGTGTAATCATATTTACAGCCATTTATTATAAACTGCTCTGGGCTGGAGTCAATTTCACACCTGTGAAGCCTCATTTCTTCACGTTCAAATTGTTGTGCTTCTTTTAACAAATTAGAATAAAAACAAAAATGTCCTTTTATCTACAAGTATCTTTTTAACCCCATCTTTCATTCCTCCTCTTTATTTTGCTTCCTGCACATGATTTAGGTATTTAATTTTATATTTTTAACAGACAATTCCAGGATAAGTCTCGGCATGTCTTACTGAGAATTCTTTAATCTGATAGTTTAAGGAAATACAAGTTGCTTGCTTTTGCCTGATGGAACTTTGGTTGATTTCAGCTACCTTACTTTGGATGTGTTAAAAGATAGGATATGTGCTAGCTCTATCTAATGAACCCAGAAAGAACTCTGGGACACCATCTGAGAACGGGTTCTCAGCCAAATAACATTTTACTGAAAGACTCCAGGCAATATGCAAGTACTGTAATGTGTAACCAATAAGGAACAAGAGATGTTCCCTCTGTCCCCAAATCCTGTTGACCTGCTATGTCCACCTGTACAGACAGACACACTGGCTATTCAACAGGAGTTATGATAGTCACTGAATTTGGCTTCAGGTTTCAACTCTTTCACTTGGCTGAGTGAAATATCAGGAAGTAAGAGGCCTTTAACAGTCTTTGAGAATGATCTTACTTTGTTTTGTATAAGTACTTTCCATATCTACTGTCGACATTTTTACATGTACTTATAGCTAATAATCTTATCACTCTTACTTAAATCGCCTCAGTTGCTTTGCAGTAAACCTAACTTATTTAAGGCTATAGCTTTGCTGGTTATTTTTTAGTTGAAACAGTCAAAAAATTAAAGGGGAATTATGTACAAGGTTAAGCAATTTTTTTCGCTTGTGGACCACCCTGAGGACAGGCCCGGTGTGCTATGTAAGCATTGCGTTTCCATGATATCAAATTCACAACGTGTTAACACAGTTTTGAAAATCTCAAGATCAAAATTGTTTTTTTTTAATGGAAAATATGTTGTACAAATGGCAGTGAGGAATGTAACCTGACTGTGTAGGCAGTTTAAAAATCTACCGCAAGCTTTTGAATGGAAATGTATCCTTCTCCGTGGAGGCTGCATTTGTTGCCACCAGAACCACGTGGGGTGTACTGTCTGCTCATGTGGTCACAATGCATATAATATTGCTGTTGGACAGATCTGGGAATGGAAAGGCCAAGGGAGTTTGAGATCAGAGCTGAGAGTAGGGTCATGTGGAGTGGGAGGCAAGCGAGTAGAGATATGAATGGGAGGGCAGAACACAGAGGGAAGTGAGGGAGTGGAACAGAATGGGGATTGGGAGGTGAGCAGAGTTAGGATAGGACAGACGGATACCAAAACTGCAAGTAGAGGTGGGTGGCGAGGGCTTCTTGCATGTCAGTGATATAATTTGTACATGCAGAAATGCATTCTCTGTTGCAATGGTGAAACGTATTGGTGCTATTGGCATTTGCCTAAGTGGAAGCCATCTTTGTTGACCATCTTGACATTGGCAATTGAGACTCCATTGAAAGAGGCACTGGTATACATTTTCTGATCAACATTATATCTTGTGTAATATGAAATATTTAACTCTCAATTACCAGTTAGCTCTCTCAGCCATATCGAGTTTAAAAGGCTCAGAATTTCAGAATCTCAAAATATTTGCATCCTAGAAAATATTCATACTCCTTTTGAATAACATCCAAATTACTTTCCTTTTGATTAAAAAGTATTATGCTGAAAGGTTTTCTGTACATTTGCATTACTCAAAGGTTCAACGTGTCCAATCTGCGTACCAACATGTTTCTCTTTTTAAAAAATTGACATTAAGTAAAAAAACATCACAAATTAAATGTAAGAATTATTGCTTGCTATATTGAAATAATGTTAAAAGTCTATACAAGACAATATCAATTTAAATTTAAATTACAGCAATGAGACTATATTGACTTTGAGTTTTAATTATTCATTTCTTAATTAACAATAAACCACAGGGGGGGACAGTACTGCATCCTTAGTTGTTAGAAATTGGAGATGTACTCCAAGGAGCAGAATATAGAAATTAAAATTAAGCAAATTCAGTTTATTTTGAACATATTCGTCAAACAGCAATGAGGAATAAAAACTGTTTAAAGTAAGTCCATTCCATGACGTTACTTATTTAATAATTTTGACATTTTTTAGTTAATGCATGGTTTCAAAACAAATGCCTGCAAATGGACTTTGATGACCCACTAATTCTGGTTTGGCATTTGTTGCTTTTTCTTTGTCAGCATTCAATGATTTGGTGCATGCAGAATTAAAGTCGATGTGACCAAAGCTTAATAGTACTGGGTATATAGGTGAACAGGACTTGGTGTGAATTAACACTGTGGTGGGAGAGTTTTGGATAACCTCAGGCTTATACAGGATAGAATATGGAAGATTAACTGTGAGTGCAATTGATTTTTAGAGGTAAAAGCATGGATGAGGGTGAAGTGCAGCAATGAAATGAAGGTGGAAATTGAACTTAGTATTGGTGCAAATGTACAATTGAAACATCATTTCACTGTTACATGGCATAAAGCTTATAAATAAATTGGCTTGTTTTTTAAACTGATGAGAGAGAGCAGAAGTAAAAGGATAGGGTTTGGAGTTGGCACCTTCAATTTTTCCAACATTTATATGAAAAAAATATTCTGCTCATCTTGTACTGGATGTTGGTCAAGCAATCCAATAATTTAACAACAGTGGAGGAACAGAGATATAGTGGTGAAGTCAAGCTGGTTAACTTCATTCTAATTGGGAAGATCAATGTTGTGTCTTTGGAAGATGCTAATGCAGAGAGAGACATGTTGATGAGAATTCAATAAGGAATGGAAATGGTCCAGTAACAGGAGGAGAAACCATTGCAAAGGGGAATGGCCAGGGAGTGAAAGAGAACATATATAATAGTTTTACTAGGAACCATGAGGTGAGACTCTTGTTCGGCAAATCAATAGCTGCAGAAATACTGTGAAGAACAAAGGGCCAAAGGCTAGACAGTTTTGAATCTGCAGTTGGAAAGTGAATTTGGGGTTAGTTCTTTTCAGGAGCAGATGCAGAATGTAACAAGTTTTGGCATGGAAAGGAGATACAGCTGGAAAGTAGATGCAAAGAAGTGGTCAAAGGTTGGTTTATCTCTGATATGCCACTAAAGCTCACAAGTACACAGGATGGCAAATGCAAGTGGTGGTTGCGAATTTAGGTAGGCAATTTTAAATGACAGAAGACATTAAGGAAGGAAAGGAAGCTCATTGGAGAGATAGCACAGAGTTGAAATGGAAATTCAAAACACAGAGCGTGTGACATCATTCCATGCAATGCCTTCCCACAAACAAATATCATATCCATTATTGACTGGCTTGTCCAATTCTTAAATGTAATTTTTTATCTAATCTTTCTTATAAAGGTAGCTGCTTAAGGGTACTTGATATATTTTGTGGATTAGGACCACTATTCTGTCCTGAGGGGAAATAAGAGGGCATTCCAGATCAGAGTGTCAATTCCCTTCCTCTAAACCACTCAAAAAAGATTGCTTTATAACAGATGACATGTAATTAACACAATCGTCCCATTTGGAATATTAAAAATACGTAAACTTGGGAAAGGCTATATAGTGTAATTGTTTGCTTTTGTCTGTTTTTAAAAAATATAAAGTTTTTAGTTAGATCTACTCCAGCCATCCAAGTCACCAGTTCAGCCAGTCTGTGAGCCAGATTCAAAACACATGCCGGATATTAAGCAGCCAAAGTACATAACTTCTTCCAGGTAAAGTTCATCCAGTAACCAAGCTCTCAAAATCACTGCAAGAAATCTCACAACAGCTTTGAGCTCTGCTTTCCAAGATCCTGACTTCACCTTTAAGCATCACCTTTGATTGGTGAAACTCAACTTGGCACATGAGACTGAAGATCATAAGTCAGTGACTGAAATAATTGTAATCTATAAAAGTAGCTTACATCTATTCTGACTGATTCTCAGATATGGTGTCTCTCCCACAATGAGATGTCATGTTAAATTCAGGTTAAGTGTGTAAGAATAAATAACCTTTTATTTTAAACTCGTAAATGCTTGCTATGGAATTTATTTAACTGGAATATACACTCTCTAAGGCATAAGAAAACAGGTACCTCTTTCTAAGTAAAAAGTGCTGATCATGGATGGTAAGAGCTCAAGCATTTTGTCTACAACAGAAAGCATTTACTCTTCTGAGGATCCTTCTCCTTTCTCATCAACCCTTTACAATACCAGTGTTTTTGGTAGTAGCTATTTAACCCTATTAGGTTAATAATACATAGTTTTGTGGAAAGAAAAGGTGATGTTGTTAATTTATTACTTTGCAACATGCATTACTTTCACTCAAGTCTACACTGATCAAACATATCACCGTAACAGTTGAAATTTAACAAAAGTTTAAAACGCAGTTTCTCAAAATTTTAAAATGAGCTTTATTATTATAGATCAAAGTATCAAACATTTGTATGCAAATATTCATTGAAACATTTCCAGTAATCTTCCCATTCTGCCTCAGAAATTGTTCTTTCTCCAGGAGTTCTGAAAAAGGGTCACTGGACCTGAAATGTTAACTTTGCTTTCTCTGCACAGATGCATTCCAATCTGTTGAGTGTTTCAGCAATTCTGATTTTATTTCTGATATCTGTTAGTCAGATGTGCAGCACAAGAAACAAACCCTTTGGTCCAACTCATCCATGCCAACCAGATATCCTAACCTAATATAATCCCATTTGCCAGCACGTGGCCCATATCCCTCTAAACTATTCCTATTCATATCACCATCCAAATATCTTTTAAATGTTGTTATTGTATCAGTCTCCACCATTTCTTCTGGCAGTTCATTGATAAGCATATGTTGCAGCAAGTCAAAGCATCAAGAAACTCTCTCATGTTTGTGACTTTTTAACTTTCCAGTTAAATTATACTCTACAAAGATTTAAAATAAGGCCTATTGAATCTCCTGGGCATTTTATAAACTTAATGCTGTTTTAAAAATACATATTTAGAGAAACCAAATACTCCCATCAGAGGGTTTTTAAGGATTAAAAACATTACTAACTGGGAATAGAACACTGCACACCATCACAAGGAAGATGCTACTTGCAACCTACAAGAGAAACAGATATGACAATATTTATACCTCACAATTGACAGTGACCAGTTTCAGGCCCTTAGGGCAATATAACCACAGTTTTGCACACACAAAAATAACAGGAAACGCGATTCAGCAAAATGACTATCTTTTACTAATAGCCTGTTCTTTTCATTGGACAAGGGCCTTGATTGTAACAATTCACATTTCTGGAGCATCTTTAGACTTCAGCTGTCAATAATTTATACACCAGAGGTAGAGTTTCATCCATGGGACAATTAGAATGAGGAAAAGCTGCAATAACATTAAGGTTCAGTATGCATATGATTTAATTATACAGATATAGAACATTGTCATCGTTGTGCAGTTAATTTGCTCTTAATTATAAAAATGAACCTTTTAAAATCCATTTCTAGATTGTCACAACAATCAAGTTGTTCTTTATGTTCAATGCTCTTCAGTGCTGTTTAATATAAGTTTCTGGGCTAAAATCTTACTGCATATTAGTTAAGGGTCATCTTTAGACCTTAAGACATGAGGAGCAAAAATTAGGCCATCCAGCACATTTGAGCCTGCTCCACCATTCAGTTATGGCTGATAAGTTTCTCAACCCTATTCTCTCACTTTCTCCCTGTACCTCTCCCCTCAATACTGAAAAACCTATCTATCTCAGTCTTTAAATATCCTGAATGACTTGGCTTCCACAGCCCTCTGTGGCAATGAATTTCATTGATTCATGACTCTTTGCTGAAGAAGTTTCTCCTTTTCTTCATTCTAAAAGGTCTTCCCTTTACTTTAAGGATGTGCCCTCAGGTCCTAGTCTCTCCTACCAATGGAAACAGATTCTCAACATCTCCTCTGTCAGTATTCTGTGTGTTTCAATTATAAGTTAGCAAATGTAAGTGAGTTTTCTTGCACAATGCATACTGGCCCATAGTGCCTCACTCAGTGCATTCAGTAGGTAGAATTACTTACCACAGCTGGGACATCCTGTGATTCCTGGAACCAATCCAATATTTAAAAAGCAGTTGCACATCTCAAGTGCTGTCAGTATGGATTCGCCTGGCACAGTTTATTTTGTTTTATTTTGTTTCTTTTGCCCCAGACATGGCAGAAAAGTCAAAATCAGTGCCCCACTTTAGTGGACAAGGACATGGAGGTCTTGATAGATGAGGTTGGTGCAGATGACAGTAATCCTCTTCCCTAGGAATGGGAAAAAAGGCACAACACCAAATCTGCCATCCTGGTCCGAAGTTGCCAACTAGGTCAGCCTTTTTTTAAAGCTTCTCAAGAAAAAAACATCGAATGACAACATAGGAGAAACAGCCATTCATTGAGAACTCAATATCTAAAAAATTCATCACTGTGCTGAGGACAAGTGTCAATTAAACAACTGTGGTCTCAAATAACACATCAAGTACGTCAAGCTGTGTTTCTTTTTTTTTGGTTTAAAAGATATTGCTTTTTTTAATCCCCTATTTGTACTTTACACTCTTTCCCTCCCCCGCCCTAAGCTTTTTTCTTATTAGTGTGCTTAATGTTGTACATTAATATTTTCTTCAATTAAAAAGTAATAAAATTTCTCTTCCTTTCATTGAAGAAAACTTGAACATTGACTCCTTACTTTTCACTAGTTTACAAGATAATACATGGCTTGGAAAGGGTGGATGATAGGAAATTGACTCCGTTAGGCGAGGAGACTAGGACCCGTGGACACAGCCTTAGAATTAGAGGGGATCAATTCAGAACAGAAATGCCGAGACATTTCTTCAGCCAGACAGTGGTGGGCCTGTGGAATTCATTGCTGCAGAGTGCAGTGGAGGCCAGGACGCTAAATGTCTTGAAGGCAGAGATTGATAAATTCTTGATGTCACAAGGAATTAAGGGCTACGGGGAGAATGCTGGTAAATGGAGTTGAAACGCCCATCAGCCATGATTGAATGGCAGAGTGGGCTCGATGGGCCGAATGGCCTTACTTCCACTCCTATGTCTTATGGTCTTATAGATGGGCCAATGGGCTGAGAAGTGGCAGATGGATCCTGTTTTCCCTTTCGGTGGTCACTAGAAAGTTTTCTGTACTTAGGTATTTTTATTACTCCCGTATTTGGTCAGCTATATAAAGCCAATTGCATACACTTATTAGAGAAAATAAGGCAGGTCCTTCAATGCTGGGGAAATCTCCCAACATCCTGGCTAGGCATTGTGGCCGTAGTTAAGATGAATATTCTACCTTATCTTCTACATCCTATGAGACTGCTCCCCTTGATGTTGCCCCTTGATGTGGCTGAGACAGACGTTGCGTAAGCTTTACGTTTGGCTCGGCTGCTTTATTTGGAATCACCTATGGCCACTAATCAAATGAGCAAAGCTGCAGCTTCCACAAGTAAGGGGAGGACTGGACTTTCCAGATTTCAGGAGGTACCAATTGAGCTCCTTATTATCTTATGTAGCTGATTGATTGTGGGTCACAAGAGACCCAATCTGGTTAGATATTGAGACCTCCCAAGCAAAATGTCCCCTCATCAAACTATTATTTATGGACAAGATGAGAGTTATGATGGACTATTGTAAAAACCTTATTGTACTAAATACAATCAAAGCCTGGAGGACAATGCGATAAGATGAGGTCTAACCTGCAAAAAAACTTTCCCTTATACCCCTATAGTGGGAACATCAGGATTCCAGCCAGGGCTGACGGATGCTACATTCAAAACTTGGGAGTCCAGAGATATCTCCTGTTTACGGAGGCCTGTTCGATGGGAAGGTTATGATGTCCTTTCAGCAGCTGTGCCAGAAGTTTGGACTGCCTAGCAAGGACCTCTTTCAGTATTTTCAAATATGAGACTTTATACGAAAAAGACCACATTGATAGTCAATCCTTACAAATCAGATAGGGCCGATGGGGCTGCCCTCGGTCAGTACTCTTTATCACTCATTATGCAATAAGGTATCGAAGGACATGGAATGGTGATATAAAACCTGGAATCAAGAATTAGGGTTGGAAATCTCTTTTTAGAAATGTGGGAGGACGTCTGGGAAAATGCCAGGAAGATCTCTATCTGTAACAGAACTCAGTCTACTCAATTAAAGATACTTCACAGTGCTCACATGGCACCTGAACAACTCACAAAGTTCAAGGCAGGAGCATCCCTAATGTGTCCTAAATGTAAATTAGAACTTGGCACTCTCATGCATTGTCTGTGCACATGCCATAAGATCCGTAGGTATTGGGATAGAGTAGGGAATGCTTTGACAGAGATTTTGGGTATGGAGATTGGATCGGATCCAACGTCCTTACATTTGGGCTGTCCAAATCTTCCCTCTCTGGATGTATATGGGAGGAAATTATTTACTATCCCCTCCTTTTGTGAGGAAAAATATTTTAGTGAATTGGGTATCCAAAGCACCCCCCCCGGGGTTCTGTTATGACTTGATGTAAATCTATTTTGAGAATGTAACTAGTTATTTAATTACTTTGTTGTTTTCTGTTAGTAATGTATGATGTCCTATTTTATGTTTTGGTTGTTCGTAGAATAGATTAATAGTTAATTTGTGTTTAAATTTATTTAGTTTTATTTTGGCGTTGTTATTATATTGTAAAGTGGAATACATTAGTTTGTATTATTTTTGTAATTTCGTAAAAATTCTTAAGTTTTCTTTTTCAATAAAACATCTATTTAAAAAAAATGGAACCTATTTGCTCATCTCCACCTGGTTACAACAAAATTAGGGATTAGGAGCACAGCCTATTCCCATAAGTGAGCAATGGAATTGAAATGAGGAACTAAATTGTTGCTTCACAAGTTTTTTTTTATAAAGCTCTTTTTCTTTCCATAATATTAATAAGCAAAATGTCTACTTTTGATGCAAATGCTTTCATGGTGCAACACAAGGTAACTTTCAAAAGTTTAAAGGCATTGTGCTTGGAAGAATTAAAAAGACTAGCTGAGATTTAGAGGTGGAGTTTATTTTAGAATCCCTACAGTGCAGAAGGAGACCATTCAGCCCATCATGTCTGTACCAACCCTTCAACGTGCATCACACTCAATTGCTGAAATGCCACTCACTTCATTCTTAACATGGCAAATCCGCCTAGGCCGTGCATCTCTGGACATGACAGGGCAATTTCGCATGGCCAATCCACCTAACCTGCATCTCTTTGGGCTGTGGGATGAAACCCATGCAATCTCATGGAGAATATGTAAACTCCACACAGACAAGATTGGAATTGAACTTGGGTCCCTGGTGCTGTGAGGCAGTAGTGCTAACCATTGTGCCCATCATGCTGCTCAAAAGATCTGCCTAAAAGGCTGGAAAAAGAATATTGAATAATGTTTGGTGAAATATTTCAAGGTGAAACCTGGATAGTGTCATAAAAAAAATAAAATGGAACAGCTAAAATTAGAATTGGAATTTCAACAATAAAATGGGAAAGAGGACTTTAGAAGTGCAGAGAGAGACAGAAAAAGAAAATAATGGGTAACAGAGAGACAGGCAGGGCAGAAGAAGCAGGATTCCATAAAAGGGGAAGAGAAATCTAATTAAAACAACTCAAGCTGAGAACAGGAAGCAGTTCTGGTGAAGGGTTACACAACTTGGATATAAGGTTGAGCTATTTACCTTTACCCATTTAATCACTTTTTCATGTCTTTAGCACAGCAGTTAAAGTAGCCAGTCCAACACCAGACACTGCTGTCAACAGGGCAAGCTGACAAAGTTACACCCTCTTGCCTGGGGAGAGCACCATGACAACAAGGCAGTAGATGGGGCAACTTGAATTGAATACCCATTAGTGCCAGAAGTGTGTTGACAGAAAGTCATTACCCTCAAAATCAGCGTCTCCTGGAATTTGAACAGCTTAAGCTGTTCATTTTTGTCTAATGTATATGGATACTTAATGTTTTTCTATTTTACTTCAATTTTATGAAGCAATTCTCCTTGAGTTCAAAAACAAATTGCCTTTTGTCAAGTCAGGTGCTTGTACAGGAACAGAAGGTAGCAGGGTCCAGACAAGCAGTCATTGTGACTAATGACTGTGACTTGACACACAGACCCATAAACTCAGGGAGACTGTGGTTTGTAAATGCTCACATCCAAGAGAGGAAAGGGAGAGTTGAGTGCAGCTGAGACAAGCTGTAGAGAAAATGGAATCTAAGCAGAGGAAGTAGTTCTGTCTCAGCCATTAAAACAGGAGTTGTGGATGTGGGGGAGACCTCCCCTATGCTTGCACTGTAGGAAGACAGGGTATGCAAAGGTAAATTGTTGGTTCCAACAGCCCCTCAGATACTTAGGCTCCCAGTCCGAATGACTTTAGCATTAAAGATGGTCAGTATCTGCTCAGCATGACTGGTAATCAGGATAGTTGTCAAGAGTTTGTACCCAAAGGACAAACGATTTCTTACTGTCCTAAAGGCAGGGAGTACAATTAGCATTCTGAGACAAGTATAACACTCGGACCATGCTTTTGGACAAAATGAAAAATTTTGCACCTTAAATAAGTTACATTTTAAAGTGCATTGATCGGCTTGTGGGAAAGATCATAACTTACACAACTGGTTAATGTTTACTTAGTGATTAAACTAATTTCTCATCCAGAAACATTTGGCATAGTCCTTAACTTGCCAATGTTAGATATTTGATTAGGGATTGATTTGGCTGGCAGTATATCTCCCTGATACAGAAAAGGATCATCCAGAGTGACAGGGAAGGCTGACAATAGCCAGCAGCAAACATTTCAAAGGTAGCAAATTGCGATAGAGTTTCTAAATCCTCTGGGGAGCAGTAGAACCTGTGAGCATTGGAGTGATTCAAGAAAGGTCACTTGAATTCAATCAGTAGAAAGTGGCAAATAGGCCAAGAATTCAGAAAAGGATCTGATGGTGAGAGGATGCAAAAAAAAGAGGATTGGAGAAGCTCAAGAAAGGAAATAGGTGAGAAGTTGGAAGCAAGAGAGGTCAGAATCCTTGCCATAGAGCTGGAGTCTAAATGTAAATGTCAGAAAGGGTCAGAATGAATAAAGTTTCAAATTTTCTTTGGGACTTTATATGTTCACTAACATAAAGGGACAAGAAGGAAGTCCATGCACAATATGGAAGGCAAACATCAAAGGACTTCATCATATGCAAATTTGTAAAATGGTCTTTTTCTGATCCATTCATTACACAAACGAGTGAAAAAGTGGACTTTTTCTCAACGTTGAGAATCTGATATTTTCATTCACCTTGTATCTCCCCGTCTTTTCATCATAAATTGCTCCACACTAGTGAGAGGAAAATTCCACCCTCTGTTTCTATGCTTTGTGTTCCATGCTGTTTCTTTATTCCAAAATCTCTTGTCCTCTAACTATCATACTATAAAGCCCAGCATGCAACAAAAAAAACTTTCCCATTAAAGAATGAATGTAATATTGAGTTGTAAAAAATAATCAAAATACAATTGAATGGTGTATTTTATCTGAGAATGATAGGAAAGAAACAGACATTAACTTAAATGACTCTTAATGATCACAACTTTCTTCTCAAGCTATCACTTTCCTGGATTCCTCAAGTTGCTCAGTCCTTCCCCATCACAATGTACAGAGATGGAAAAATGGAGACACTGAACAATTTCCCCTTGTCTTTATTCTGTTTCTCGTCATCTGCTTCCGCTGTACTCTTAACTTTTCCTGTCCTGTGTGATGAGGTACACTCAGAACTAGACCTCTCAAATCTTTGGTTCGTTATCACTTATTTTCCATCTTTTCTTGACTTAAAACAGCAATAATATTTTCTTTAAAAAGTGTCCAACTTATTGTCAATGCCTCAATTATGTGCATATAATAGTAAAAGCTCATAATTTCTCTACTGGTCAGTCCAAATCCAGCTGCCAAGAGTAACAGATAACAGAAACTGAATTCAAATCTTAATTCAATTGCAATATCCATATATCTTGATCAATGTCTGCACACGTGAGCCCAGAGTTTAGTGAAATAATTATGGCATAGAGTGCATTAATCCACAAATTAGACAGTAAATTATAGTGAGGAAGATATACCATTGAATTATATATCATTAAAAGTCTTATGGTAATAAATATCTCTCTGGTATTACTGCTGTGAAAATACGGTATCCGGTCCTTAATTATCCCTTAAAACACCGCTACATTTGTAAATAATCATTACCTTATCAATTGATCAACTGTCAAATTACCCATTTAATAGTGTGATAATTGTTAATGGTTGACAAACAACCTTTCTGTTCCTCCAAAGGAGCAAGTCAAAGTGTAACATGACATTCCTTTCTGTAATTTTCAACTCCATAATTCCAATCCTCCATTTCCTGTCTATATTTTTTTCTACTGATTTAAGAGAACTTCTCAGTCCCTTCTCTGGGCATGTTTTTCTCAATTTTTCACAGCCTGCCATTCATTTAAAAGAAGACAATATTTAAGAGCTGACAGGGAAAGATATGAAGTCATGGCATATGAAGAAACAGAAATTGGTTCAAAAGTGACAGTTCTGAGGTGTCAAAATATCAACTACCTGAAGTTGAGCCCTGTAGCTAACCGTTCAGCAAAAGCAACCAAAAAAAAACTCAAAAGTATTACTGAAAGGCAGTTCACAAATGACATTTTCAGAAATTGGCAAAATTTGTCTCCTTGCATTCCACGGAGTTGTAACAAGCCAATAAGATACAATGGGCTGCATTTTTTTGTATCAGTTTCAGATAATTTCATGATGGAATTGTTCTGTTAGCTCTAATGAGTACTGTCATGCTATTCTCTGTTGATCACCTCATTATGTATGTATTACATCTGTATGGAGAAAGTGAGGACTGCAGATGCTGGAGATCAGAGCTGAAAATGTGGTGTTGGAAAAGCGCAGCAGGTCAGGCAACATCCAAAGAGCAGGAGAATCGACGTTTTGGGCTCATGCCCAAAACATCGATTCTCCTGCTCTTCGGATGCTGCCTGACCTGCTGCGCTTTTCCAGCAACACATTTTCAGCTTACATCTGTATGGCACTATCATAGATGCATCAGCAGTAGAAGTATCAGCACAGTGGGTCCTTCCCACCATCAATGCCAGACTTGAAGCCCAGTTGTGCAGTAGATCAAATGCTATCAGGCCACAAGTAGTCCTTCACATTACACATAGCGGGAGAGAAACAAAAAAGAAAAGCTTCTGAGGGCATATAGACACCATTTCATTGCAATCAGAATCCCACATTCATAAATGTCTTACTATATTACATCTTGTACTGATCAACTGTTTTTAGCAATGCAGTTGTAAGATTAAATGTACACAGATTACCATTCCTTTGTGTTGTACCATCTTAGAACCTCAGCTAAGGGAATACTAGTCTTTCTTTCATGCCCAGCACAGCATATCACCTTGACATTGTTGAACATGGGTGCATCAGAGTCATAAAGCATATGGTCCATTGTGCCATCTTTGGTCTGAGATCAGATGCTGACCTTGGCTGAATGGCGAAGATCCCTATTCATTTAACTATGGAGCACTCTCCTTAGACTTTGAGAAGTGGCATACTGCCACATGCTGTAGATCTGACATTGATGTAGAATGGTGCTATATACCAACATGTCCATTCCCATGATTGATCACTGCTGGCAAATATGACAGGGTGCCTTGTTTTGTGTCTGCATTAAACAATAACATAAGACAGAGGGACTGCGAGTCTGTAAGTAATGAAGGAGGTAGCAGCAGAAAATGGGAAGGCAAGGTGGAGGTGCTGTGAGCATCTAAATAGATACAAACTGGGTAAATGCAAAGACAGCAAGCTAAAGGACCTGCAATGCATGAGGTGGGTGCCTTTCATTGAGTGCAAAGTGACCTGGCAACGCCAATGGTTTTGCTATGCTCCAAAGTGTGAATTGAAGTGGTCAACTGTATTATAAATGAATCAGAGATTGGATTTGCTGATCATGATTTGGAGGTGCTGGTGTTGGACTGGGGTGTACAATGTTAAACTACATCAGGTTATAATCCAACAGGTTTATTTGTCAGCACTAGCTTTCAGAGCATTGCTCTTTCGTCAGGTGGCTGTGGAGTATAAGATCATAAGAAGTTATAGCAAAAAATTAGTGTGATGCAATTAAAATTATGTATTGAACAATACCTGGATTATTTGTTAGGTCTTTCATCTTTTAAAATGAACATGTTGGTTCCAGTTCTTACATATGTACATCCTAGAGCTTTTTTTTAAAGTTACATTCTCAAGTGAACTTTAACAATAGGTGCCATGTCAGCTTAGATAATACATTGAAGGTGTGAGGTGCCCTGTCTGAGACTGTCTGTGCCCCAATGTTCAGAATGATTCCATTTCTAAAAAAAGGATTTACAGAATCTTACATGGATTCATGCAATGATTTGGTGAGACTGGCATGTTTCTGATGCCAACTTCTATGGTTAAAGGATCTAGGTGGTCACTGCCTATGGAGAATGCCCTGAGATGTTGTGGAATGCTGGTTCAGATGGAGGCCTGAGGTGCAAACAGTGAGCAGGAGCCACCTGCTCAGATTTTCATATTGGGAATTATGACTGACTTGTTTATGTCCTCTGCTTGGAGGAACAACAACTTGCATATAATTGAGACAAGAACAGGTAATATGTGATGCCAATGCATGTGAAGAGACCTTTCAATACTTACTTACAAGATTCTCATCTCAACCAATAACATTTTGTGTGGAAAAACAGATTTCTTTTCAGATGTTGAGAATATTTGCAAGACTGACTGTCTCATCATGTCTTGATCTCATCATATTGAGTACAGGAGTTGGGAGGTCATGTTGCGACTGTACGGGACATTGGTTAGGCCACTGTTGGAATATTGCATGCAATTCTATCGGAAAGATGTTGAATAACTTGAAAAAGGTTCAGAAAAGGTTTACAAGGATGTTGCCAGGTTAGAGGATTTGAGCTATAGGGAGAGGTTGAACGGGCTGGGGCTGTTTTCCTTGTAGCGTCGGAGGCTGAGGGGTGACCTTATAGAGGTTTATGAGGAGCATGGATAGGATAAATAGACAAAGTCTTTTCGCTGGGGTTGGGGAGTCCAGAACTAGACGGAATGCGTTTCAGATGAGATGGGAAAGATATAAAAAAGACCTAAGGGGCAACCTTTTCATGCAGAGGGTGGTACATGTATGGAATGAGCTCCAGAGGATGTGATGGAGGCTGGTACAATTGCAACATTTAAGAGGCATTTGGATGAGTATATGAATAGGAAGGGTTTGGAGGGACATGGGCCGGATGCTGACAGGTGGGACTAGATTGGGTTGGGATATCTGGTCGGCATGGACGGGTTGGACCGAAGGGTCTGTTTCCATGCTTGCATCTCTATGACTCTATGACTCTACTTGACTAGTCATTCACCACATCATTCAAGGACTGGGAAAATTCCAACCATTGAGTGGCTTTTTCAATATACTGGTCAAAAGACAGTGAGCAAAGTGATCTGACCATACCTGTGTAGATCTATCTAGTTAACATTATTTGGCTCACCACTGAACATCTGCGGTCAAATGATAGAACCGCAATAGATGAGTATTTGAGATGAAGTTGTTGTCTGTCTGTGTTCAGCAAGGTCTGAGATAGTCCATTCCTTGTTCAGTCACATTATCAACCTGCATTTCCAATGAAATAAAAAGCTTGAAATTGGTGAGCTGAAAACTTCTGCAAAAAGAAAACTATTCAATTGGGCATGATGCTTAATGTTTTGTTCCAGTAAATTCTGGACCATTGAACTTAACTAAATCCACAAAAGTAATTGAAGCAAATCCATCCTCATGTGAAATGTTAGAATGTAATTGTTTCTTATGGATGGACGTAGCAGTGTATCTACATATTTGGAGATGCCGGTGTTGGACTGGGGTGTACAAAGTTAAAAATCACGCAACACCAGGTTATAGTCCAATAGGTTTAATTGGAAGCACACTAGCTTTTGGAGCAACGCTCCTTCATCAGGTGATGACGGATCACCTGATGAAGGAGCTTTGCTCCGAAAGCTACTGTGCTTCCAATTAAATCTGTTGGACTATAACCTGGTATTGTGTGATTTTTAACTATCTACATACTGTATTTTAAACAGCCATGGGAACGTTTTGCTTTCTGTTTCAACAGGATTCAGTGACATCATTAGAACAAACATAAAACTGAAAACCTACTGCTCACTAATGTGTGGGTAGATATCAGAGAGCAAAACCATTAATGCACCACTTCATAACATTCATGTAAAGGATGGGTTATCTGTGTTTTACTTGGAGTTCACTGTCCTGTTACTGCTAATGTAGTGGCTCCACATCCTTGATTTGCGTCAATTATCACAAGCAAGTGAACTGTCTCTCTTGCTCAGTGTAGGACCAGCATTTTAATTGAAATCCATGGGCCCCAGCTATGCCTGCCTCTTCGTAGGATATGTGGAACAGTCCATCTTCCGCAACTACACTGGCACCAGCCCCCACCTTTTCCTCCGCTACATCGATGACTGTATCGGCGCTGCCTCGTGCTCCCACAAGGAGGTTGAACAGTTCATCAACTTTACTAACACCTTCCATCCCGACCTGAAATTCACCTGGACTGTCTCAGACTCCTCCCTCCCCTTCCTAGACCTTTCCATCTCTATCTCGGGCGACCGACTCAACACAGACATCTATTATAAACCGACTGACTCCCACAGCTACCTGGACTACACCTCCTCCCACCCTGCCCCCTGTAAAAACGCCATCCCATATTCCCAATTCCTTCGTCTCTGCCGCATCTGCTCCCAGGAGGACCAGTTCCAACACCGCACAGCCCAGATGGCCTCCTTCTTCAAGGACCGCAGATTCCCCCCAGACGTGATCGACGATGCCCTCCACCGCATCTCCTCCACTTCCCGCTACTCCGCCCTTGAGCCCCGCTCCTCCAACCGCCACCAAGACAGAACCCCACTGGTTCTCACCTACTACCCCACCAACCTCCGCATACAACGTATCATCCGCCGCCATTTCCGCCACCTCCAAACGGACCCCACCACCAAGGATATATTTCCCTCCCCTCCCCTATCAGCGTTCCGCAAGGACCACTCCCTTCGTGACTCCCTCGTCAGATCCACACCCCCCACCAACCCAACCTCCACCCCCAGCACCTTCCCCTGCAACCGCAGGAAATGTAAAACTTGCGCCCACACCTCCACACTCACTTCCCTCCAAGGCCCCAAGGGATCCTTCCATATCCGCCACAAGTTCACCTGTACCTCCACACACATCTATTGCATCCGCTGCACCCGATGTGGCCTCCTCTATATTGGGGAGACAGGCCGCTTACTTGCGGAACGCTTCAGAGAACACCTCCGGGCCGCCCAGACCAACCAACCCAATCACCCCGTGGCTCAACACTTTAACTCTCCGAGTAAAAAATGAGGTCTGCAGATGCTGGAGATCACAGCTGCAAATGTGTTGCTGGTCAAAGCACAGCAGGCCAGGCAGCATCTCAGGAATAGAGAATTCGACGTTTCGAGCATAAGCCCTTCATCAGGAATAAGAGAGAGAGCCAAGCAGGCTAAGATAAAAGGTAGGGAGGAGGGACTAGGGGGAGGGGCGATGGAGGTGGGATAGGTGGAAGGAGGTCAAGGTGAGGGTGATAGGCCGGAGTGGGGTGGGGGCGGAGAGGTCAGGAAGAGGATTGCAGGTTAGGAGGGCGGTGCTGAGTTGAGGGAACCGACTGAGACAAGGTGGGGGGAGGGGAAATGAGGAAACTGGAGAAATCTGAATTCATACCTTGTGGTTGGAGGGTTCCCAGGCAGAAGATGAGGCGCTCCTCCTCCAGCCGTCGTGTTGTTATGTTCTGCCGGTGGAGGAGTCCAAGGCCCTCCCACTCCACTGAGGACATGCAGGTCCTTGGACTCCTCCACCGGCAGAACATAACAACACGACGGCTGGAGGAGGAGCGCCTCATCTTCCGCCTGGGAACCCTCCAACCACAAGGTATGAATTCAGATTTCTCCAGTTTCCTCATGTCCCCTCCCCCCACCTTGTCTCAGTCGGTTCCCTCAACTCAGCACCGCCCTCCTAACCTGCAATCCTCTTCCTGACCTCTCCGCCCCCACCCCACTCCGGCCTATCACCCTCACCTTGACCTCCTTCCACCTATCCCACCTCCATCGCCCCTCCCCCAAGTCTCTCCTCCCTACCTTTTATCTTAGCCTGCTTGGCTACTCTCTCTCATTCCTGATGAAGGGCTTATGCTCAACGTCAAATTCTCTATTCCTGAGATGCTGCCTGGCCTGCTGTGCTTTGACCAGCAACACATTTGCAGCTTACTTATTTTAATTGAAATGCTCATCATAATCATCTGCAGCAATGTTAGGCTCATGCTAAAAAGCATAGTCATTAATTGTGGTATGTAAGCATCTCATATTGAGGCCTGCAAAAAAGTGTATTTAAAACAAATTTATAATATGCTGTGCCACTGTTCAAATATTAATGATGGGGAAAAAATGTTCATCACGTTGGCTACTTTCTATCACTGAGCATTTCCATTGGCACTTGGAGTCGAGTGAGCAATGAATTTTCATGTATTTGAATTCAACATTGTTGAGTAAGCCTGCCCTACACCATGCTCTGGTCTTACTCTGTTTCCCAACATCTGATTTTAAATTCTTAATGTCCATTTTAATTTCCCTCATGGCCACAGCCCACTCAATTACTTAAACCTTCTCCAGATGCATATTACACAGAGACTTTGTTATGTTATTATGACCCCATGTGATAGTAATACTGGAAAAGTCAGGTACCAGCATCATTGGCTTGGCGAACCACAGATACCATTTTTTTTCTTTCCCAAAAACCATTTATGACACTTAAACACAGTGAAGAGTCAGCCTCTCTTCACACTAAAGTTCTTTGTTAAGCTAGTCCAGCTGTAATCTGTTTCATTTGGCAAAGTTCTGCCTTCACTCATGGTATTTTCATTTGTTTAATATTTTTTCCTGGGAACCTTCAACAAATTCTCAGGTTGGGTCACACGTCACTTAATGTGTGTTCCTGAAACTTATGCCTTCAACAGGTATGTTTCGTGTCTGCTTCTCTGACAGCAAATCAAAAGCCACATTAGCAATCATCTCCCCAGGGTCAGGCTAGTTGTTTAGTTAAAATCACATCATTTCATGTCTTTAGCACACAGTTCAAAATTACTTTCTGACTTTTCCTTATGTAAACAAAGAAGATCTTCACACTACTCAAAACTAAAAGTCATTTTTCTCCAAGTTTCATAGCTTCATAGAATCCCTACAGTGTGGAAACAAGCCATTTGGCCCAACAAGTCCACAGTGACCCTCTGAAGAGTAACCTGCCCCCACCCATTTCCCCCTACTCTATTACTCTACATTTACTCCCTGACTAATGCACCTAACCTACACATCCCTAAACGCTAAAGGCAATTTGGCATGGCCAATTCACCTAACCTGTACATCTTTGGATTGTAGGAGGAAACTGGAGCACCCAGAGGAAACCCATGAAGGCACAGGGAGAAAGTATAAACTCCACACAGACAATCGCCTGAAGTTGGAATCAAACCTGGGTCCCTGGTGCTGTGAGGCAACAGTGCTAACCACTGAGCCATTGGAAACCCAAATAATGGTAACATTTTGAAACTTGTCTAATCTCCCCTTATTCCATAATGTAGGGCTGTACATTCAACTGTCTAGATACAAAATTTTAGATTTTCACTTGAAATCTTCTTTATTTGCTCTCATCCTTCAACACCCAGCTTAAAACCCATATCTTTGACTACACCTTTGGTCACCATTTTGAATCTGTCCTTTTGAAGCTTCCATGAAGTGTTTTAACATTTCCATGTTAAAACCAAAATATTACTGTTGTTAATATGTCAAAATAAAGCATTCATGGAATTCTGACGCCCAAAATTCACAACTGTGAGAACAGCTGGTGAATAGATGCAAAGTAGGCTTCATCTTGATTCCTACTACTCACAACTGTCCCATTCTTGTTACCTAAAAATGGTAATTTACGTATTGATTCTGTATTGTGGTGTGCCCTCTGCCACCAATTATATAAGTACAAATCAAAGTAAAGACAGAGAAAGTTTAGTCACAGCAGACTGGGTCAAACAACCATTACACAATATCACACACTAGTGGAGGTGGCAAATATCACAAGAAAGCAGAAATGTCACAGTAGCGAACTCCACAAAAAATAATTTCACTGGTTCATGACTTGGCACTACTCAGGGACCCCCAGTGAATCTGACCACCCTCCCCATCCCAACCACCAGGTTTGGGCCAAATCTGAATAACTATACTGCCTCCTACACCCCCTCACCCCCATCCTCCACCCTACCTAACATACCTGAGGTGATCCTCAACACCATCCCCAGCCATGCCAGAGCCAAAATAACCCAGTCTGCTGGGCACAGGCCAACCAGCTCAGCTACTGCCTATCCATTTGTCTGTTACTCATCTGACAGCTACCTCCTCCCCACCAAGCACATCATCTGCACCCTAACCTCACACTTTAGCTGATATACGATTTGACAGAAGCTGTCAAAGTGGCTGTCTGTGATTCTAGACCTTTCAGTGGTAGGAGTAGGTAGTTGACTGCTGTGAAAAGGATGTGCAGTTTGTCTTCCTCTGACAGTTCTCCGCTGTGAAAGAACTGTCAGAATGGAAGCTTAGCTCTGCATTTCAAAGGAGGCACGGTGAGGAGGTTCTGCTCATCTTTCCCAGAGAAATGAGAAGCCGTACTTCCATTCTGTGTGGGGTTGTCATTCGTCACTCATCCAGTTCAATACTTTTATCAAAGACTAAAGATTCCAGGAAAGAGTGACAGTGTGTGCACGAGTACAGTTATGCTCAGAGTGGAATACTGCAAGACTTCTAAACAGTTGGCAGCTTAGAAATACTGTGTAAAAAAAATCTAAATAAATACATTTATTTTTGGTCACGGGGACATGCTGAGCAGCTGATGACATAAGAACAGAATGTCACCGATGGGCTTTCAACCCATTATTAATTGAAATTATGAGTATAGTAACTGAATATATATATCAGGCTACAAGCACAGCTAAGTAGTCAGCTTCAAAGGCAAAACAACGATCAAATTAGCAGGTTTATTTGCAATTGCGAACGTTTTGGATTATTTATATCTTAACATTGGTTTCCTCCTTAAAATTAGTTTAGGGCTAGATGGTTATTGAAAAAGAATTAGTTTTTATTTTTATTTATTATAAAAATTGCTGTGTTGACTATAAGGCCTGCCAATGGCTGAAAGTAGTTCTCATTTGACATAGTATGGCTGAAACAGACTTTTAGCTGAAACAGCAGCTTCCGTAGTCTGTTGTTTTGAAGATAAACTATAAACTAGAGTAGTTAGCTACTTTCAGAAATGGAGTACATCTAAGGCAACTAAATTAAGAAAACACACAAAGGGTCTTGTTAAATACATACAAAAGAGTTCTTTTCAATAAAAAGTGAAAATGCAGTTGCTGCTTGAACGGAGTCTGATGAACATTTTTGACACATGAGTCTCCATACCATGCTGTTCCAAAATCTAGTATTGATCAGGGGATAGAATTAAAGGGTCTGACCCACATCAGTTAAGACCCTCAGGTAATCTTAGCCACAGATCATATTTAACAAAATGGAGTTTTAAGCATAGTCATAGAGATGTACAGCATTGAAACAGACCCTTCATTCCAACCCGTCCATGCCGACCAGATATCCCAGCCCAATCTAGTTCCACCTGCCAGCAGCCGGCCCATATCCCTCCAAACCCTTTCTATTCATATACCCATCCAAATGCCTCTTAAATGTTGCAACTGTACCAGCCTCTACCACTTCCTCTGGCAGCTCATTCCATACACGTGCCACCCTTTGTGTGAAAAAGTTGCCTCTTAGGTCTTTTTTATATCTTTCCCCTCTCACCCTAAACCAAAGCCCTCTAGTTCTGGACTCCCCCACCACAGGGAAAAGACTTTGTCTATTTATCATATCCATGGCTTTTATGATTTTGTAAACCTCTGTAAGGTCACCCCTCAGCCTCTAAGATTCCAGGGAAAACAGCCCCAGCATGTTCAGCCTCTCCCACAGCTCAAATCCTCCAACCCTGGTAACATCCTTGTAAATCTTTTCTGAACCCTTTTCAAGTTTCAGTACATCTTTCTGATAGGAAGAAGACCAGAATTGCATGCAATATTCCAACAGAGGCCTAACCAATGTCCTGTATAGCCGTAACATGACCTCCCAACTCCTATACTCAATACTCTGACCAATAAAGGAAAGCATACCAAACACCACCTTCACTATCCTATCAACCTGCGACTCCACTTTCAAGGAGCTATGAACATACACTCCAAGGTCTCTGTACTTAGCAACACACCCTCGGACCTTACCATTAAGTGTATAAGTCCTGATAAGATTTGTTTTCCCAAAATGCAGCACTCTCATTTATCTGAATTAAACTCCATCTGCCACTTCTCAGCCATTGGCCCATCTGATCAAGATCCCATTGTAATCTGAGGTAACTGTCTTCGCTGTCCACCACACCTCCAATTTTGGTGTCATCTGCAAACTTACTAACTGTACCTTTTATGCTCACAACCAAATCCTAATATGGGCATTCAGGGAGCTTAGTGCATTCCCATGGATATTTAGTCTATGGTAGATAAGAGTCCCCATTGCTTTTAGTAGGAAAGTACTGAATAACTGGTGCAGGGTCTAAAGGTTGGAATATGGTTGAATTGGCCATATTGCGAAGGCCTAGGCATAAGTGAAATGGAGGTTTGGTAACCATCTTGAAATCATAGGAGGACCTAAAGCTGTCCATGGATCACACATTTATGTGATTAAACTGATCAGATGTGTTTGTAATCAATCCATAATATGATTGGTTTGTAACAGCCAACAGCAGACAAAAAGCAAATGTACAAAAAGATTAAAAATCACACAACACCAGGTTATAATCCAACAGGTTTAATTGGAAGCACACTAAAGATGTATGTTTCCCCTTGTTCAGTGGAGGAGTCCCTGGACTGCCACAGACTTTCTCCACATTGGTATAAAACAGTAAACTCTTTGTTGGAAATAGTGTTGAGTGATTCAATTCCCCAGCAGGATCAACAATTTATTTGATGTGAGTGATACTAGTTAAGAATGAAAGCAATGTAACTGATGTAGTAGTAGAAAATGTGCAAATGGCCATCCCAATGTCAGCCCTTACGTTATACCAGATAGTACAACCAACCTGCAGTTTGTTAACTGGGCAATAATTTATTACCCATCTCATATTTGAGTAAGATCAGATTTTCATAAAAATATGCAATTTCAAAAGTTTGTAAAAGAGTAAAATTTACTTCCTGTTGCTCAATCTTCAATACAAAAGTGTAGTTAACGTTCAATATGATATACGTGAAGGAATTTGCCCAAGAGTAAAGGCATATGGCAAACCAGATGTGGGGTTGAGCATGTGATGATCAAATTTTGATTAAATGTATAGTACTTACCAGTTCAGGCAGCAACTTGTTCAATTATGATAATTTTACATCTGGTGACTTCATTTGCTCTACTGAACAGCTTTAAAATCTGACAATATTTATTTCCTGTCTGGCTGTTTTTTTTTAACAAGTGGTCATTACAGTGATGCTCAGAATCTTCAAGACCAAACAATGCAATTGTGGAGCTACAAAACACAAAAAGAAAATTCCTAGCATGGCTGCATGAATGCTTGTTTCAAGCACAAATAAAACCACTACTTTTAAATAATAAAATAAAAAAAACTGGGAATGCTGAAGATCTGAAAGAAAAACAGAAATCACTAGAAAAACTCAGCAGGTCTGGCACCATCTGTCAACAGAAAGCATAGTTAACCATTTAAGTCCAGTGACCCTTCTTCAGAACTGATAGTAGCTAGGAAAAGGTGCTATAAATGCTAATAACAAAGGGTGAGGTGGAGGAAGGAGTAAGTCGATTGATGAAAATTGAGCCCAGAGAGAGAAGAGGAAAGTTAGGCAGACAAAGGATGGTTGATAGTAAGCATGGAGGAAGAAAAGCTGGCGATGGGAATCACAATTAGGTGAAAATTGGTTGGTCGTGCTGAGAGCAGTCCATGTCATGACCGGGCCTTGAGTGCAGGGCTGGGTAAAAGACATGAAAGGATGTGTTCGGGCTCAAAAATTATTTAATTCAATTATGAGTTCTGAAGGTTGCAGCATCTCCAAACAGAAAAGGAGATGCTATTCTTCTAGCTTGCATTGATCCTCACTGGAGAACTGTGACAAATATGACTCAGAAATGTTGGCTAAGGAACATAGTGGCATATTGAAGTGGCAGGCAGGGTCATTTTTATGGACAGAATGTAGGAGTTCTGCAAAGTGGTCTTCCAGTCTGCAATTCCTCTCCCCAGTGTAAAGAAGATTTCATTGTGAACACCGAATATAGTAGACGACACTGAGCGAAGTACAGGCAAAAAAAAAACTGCTTGTCTCGGCAGAAGCCTTTGGATAGTGAGGTAGGAGAGCATGAACAGGCACCTTCTGCAACTGCATGGAATGATGCTGTGGGGGTTTGTGGAGGTGTGGAACAGAGTGTGCAAGGCAGAACGGTCCCTCCAAAATAGTAACAAAAAGAGCTGGGAATATATGTCTGGCCATGGCATCCCGCTGGAGGTGATGGAAATGATGGATGTGGATGCTAGTGGTTTGGAAAGTGAGGATCAGAGAACCCTATCGGTGATGTGGAAGGGAAGGAAAGGGCTGAAGGCAAAAATGTAGGGAATACATTGGATTAACTAAGGGCCCTGTCAATCACGATGGCAGGGAATCCTCTGCAAGGATACCATGCAAGGACTGCACAAAACACTTTATAGGACAAACAGGAAGACAGCTAACAATCCGCATACATGAACACCAACTAGCCACGAAACGACACGACCAGCTATCCCTAGTAGCCACACACTCAGACAACAAGCAACATGAATTCGACTGGGAAAACACTACTATCATAGGGCAAGCCAGACAGAGAACAGCCAGGGAATTCCTTGAGGCATGGCATTCATCCACAAACTCCATCAACAGACACATCGACCTGGACCCAATATACCAATCACTACAGCGGACAGCTGAAACTGACACCCAGAAGCGGCAAGGACAGACCACTATAAATGCCGGAAGCAACATCAAAGAAGCACTTCGCAGGAGGCTCCACAGCACTGATGATGTCTCCTAGCCAGGAGACGAAACGTTTGCAACCAAAACTTCCAGCTCGGCGAACAGAACCACTACAACAAGCACCCGATCTACAAATCTTCGCACAAACAGTGAATCCTCAGTTGAGGAAGAAGGCGGACTTTTCTGAGGGGTCTCTACTGGAGGTGGTAACTTCACAACAGATGCGATAGAGATGGATAAAATTAGAAAACATTTTATTTTCTGTTCGACAGCAATGGCTAGAATTCTGTGCTAAGAAAACGGGAGGCTATTAATTGTAGACTTGGCCTTAAAAGCTCCTGGATTTTCAACAGGCCCATTAAAGTTCAGCACAAATACAGGTCTCCATACTGAGGTAAAGTCCCACTCTTCTCAATTGTTATTTTGAAATAGGTACAAAGTGCAATTGGTGGTGAAATAACTCATGTCTGCACTTACAACCAGAACCAGAAAATTATGGGTTTGAACCACAATTCTGGCAAACCTGCTATTTGATGGTAAATATTGAACCCCATGTTGCCATCCAGCTGAGTGTTCACAGCCTTCAGGTTTCTGCACAATTATTGCTTGACCATTTTCCTCATTGGAAACAGTGAATTTGGTTAATGATTCATTAGCATGTCTTACAGTCAATAGTTATGTCCATATCTCTGGGACAGAAGGTCCTGTGTTCAAATCCTGCTTGCCCCAGAGCATTTCAAATATGTCAGAACAAGGCCGCTTTTCTGTCTTTCCCAGAAGAGACTCATAACAGAGTAACCCATCCCACAATCTTCTGGCAGTAAAGCTGCAATATAAATAAGTTGTCTCATGAGCTACTAGACATGGAAGAGAAGAGCAAAGGTCAGTGCTGACATCTCTGCACACATTTGGTTAGGGTTTCCAGGAGGTGGAAATGCCTTCGGTTTTGAAATTGCTGCCATTCCTTTCTCGGTTCCTTTTATGTCTTTCCACTTGCTGATAGGTGTTCTCGACGGATTTGCTCCATCTTACATGAGCTTCCTCTGAGTTAATTTCTTCTGAGTAAGGTCTCCCAATCATTGACATCTATGTTGCATTTCTTGATAGAAGTCTTCAGAGAGTCTCCTTCTCTCATTTGAGGGCCTTCTTTGAGCTAGGCCAAGAAGATTTGCTTTGGTAGTTGGTGACTGTATCTCAAATCAGAGGGAAGAAAGATGCAGAGCTTTCTAGATCATAGCATCTCAGCATACCATTGTAGTTGTAATTGGCTGTCCTCGACATTACTGAATGTTTGGTGTAAATTACATGATGAGCTCAGGTAGTCAGATTGTGGCTCACTGCTTCTGAGTAGGCATGGCCCTTGGGGAGCCCTAAGTCAACTGCTTCTAGAATTATTGCATTGCCAAACTTTTAACTACAAAATAGAATTATTTGTTTCTGTTATTAAATGCTGTATTGTAAGTTGTTTTTACTGTAGTGTTTGTTTATATGGTTCTGTCCTGCACATACAAGTTGAGAATGACATTGAACATTGTGGAAATATTGGGATACATCCCTACTGGGTTAAGTGCTCATGTACTTTCAAAAGCAAAGAAGATAAGGCTTGGAATCTCTGTTGTAAGGATTCTGAGTAAATTACATGTCTAGAATACTCTTAAAGTCGACCTTCATCAGCTTTCACTTAAGGGTAAAAGAAAATCTGCCCATGAGCTTCTTTGAATGAAAAGACACCTGTTATGGTTTAGAAGAAAGAAATAAAAATATTTTCACATTCAATCATTTACATTTCCCAGGATTTTGTTTTATTTAGCTGACTGTCTTTTAAATTCTCAACTGAATTTCATCATCGCTACAACTATTTATATTAGCAGAGGGCTGGGTTCACATTTTGATGGACAATTTTAAGAAGGGTTATTAAAGGATTTGTTATTTTTTGCAGTTCATGAAATTGGTGCTCACTTTATTTTTGCAGCAACACAAAGGCGTACAAGCTTTCTTTGTTTCAGAATGAAGGGTGCTTGAGTGAAAGGACTAACAGTCTGGTATAAGGTTTTTTATTCCTTTTTGTGACTACCCATAGTGGAAACTGGATGAGTTGCTACAGTGATATATGGGAGAAGGAGGGAGTATATGAGTTGGGTGGAGGTTTGAGTGCTGCATATTAATCATTAAAACTGGGTTGATTTCAGTAACTGAAGATGGATATTCTGATGGGCCAGTTTTGATATCCATCCATCTCTGCCCCCAGAGAAAGTCACAGATGTAACTCTCTGAACAAATATGTGCTAGGGGTGAGGGTCTTTTTAAAGGAAATGGCTCATCTGACTTGGCCTTCCAGCTTTTTCCACGTTTGGCTCAAATAGAAAAGTGAAAAGAATTGCAGAAAGAGAGAGAAGAAATTATGAACATCAAGTATTTTGAAGTTGAAATATTTAAAAATCTCCAAGAACAGTTAATTCCTGTGAAAATCAAATGCTACATCAGAATTTCCAGGAAAATAAATCCCATAACAAGCTATTTAAGCCCTAACTTTGCCACTGTAACAACTACAAGAAACTCTCAGGTAAATGGTTTGTTTGAATTCAATGGGACTAAGCTAATTAACTCTGGAGTCCTCAGTTTCTGAAATGATACCATATTAATGACAATAGTTATAATTTATTTAGTAAGAAACTTGATGTATGGTTTGCCTGAGTTGTAGTATCAAAGCTCAACAACATTATTAAATCCTAAGTATAAGCATGATCACTACATAATAATTTCCAATGTTTATAATTCATCAATGGGGTACCCTTGATCCTTTGCCTGCCGATCTTTTCACAAGCATTCATCTATCGAATAGACCCAAACTCCTGCAGGACTACTTCTGCACCTTAAATGTAAAGCTCCTCTTTCCTAAACTCCTGTCACAAAGCCACACCTGAGGATCAATTTAACCCAATGCTTGCTGTAACTCTTGCTAAGATTTGAGTTGTCTCATTGAGAAAGTAGTCATACCCCATCAACCTGCCTGTGCAACTTCAGTGCCTCATGATCCCTGGATCCATTTGTTTTCCCATCGTCAGATACTCAACAGCTCATAAATATTTTGATTCCTAATCAAGACAAATGTGATTTCCTTGAGACCCAGCTATCTTGTCAAAAGTTTGAGACACTATTGTTTCTGTTGCTTTTCATCTAGGTTTTCCGAATTATACCACGGTTATAAGTGTAAGCATTCACCAACTTTGATCAATTTGAAATTCATGAGGTATCCCTTCCATGTCATGAGTTACCAGATGGCTTATACATTAAGCACACCCACTATGCCATTAACCAAGCTGCTGTTTTGACAGCAACTCTTAACCAATATATTTCGTGCAGGAGAATGGAGTATATGATGGGGAGAGAAATTTGTATACAATTGGTGAAAGTAGAAAATGGTCAAATAAAAATGTAAAAGAACAGATTTATGCTTTTAACACAAGAAAACTGACGAACAATACAACAATCTTGAAGTAGATTGAAAAGATACAAATGTATTCAAAAGGTTTAAAGGAATTAATATTAACAGTGTACCGTAATTTAAGAGAACAAATTCTGAAAATTGGATATGGCCTGATTGCAGATTCAGTGATGCAGAATTACTTGCATCTGATTAATTTGGCATGCCGCCTATTGCTAAATGTGTTGCATGCTCAGCAGGGAATCCAGGACATGTAAGGCTAGCATGCTAGACTGCATTTCCTAGTGTCAGCTTTGCAACTCTTAAGCTGATGGTGAATCCTGGCTGCAGCTTCTGTTGGAATTGCTTCTGAAAGAGTGTCTTGGAAGAAGGGAAGAGGAAATAAGGTACAGCAAGCTACATTGGGGTTCCCAGGTTCTCTAATGCAGTATCTCAGATTGAAATGATGGAGTTGGGAGACAGATATCATCCAGACAATTTTGAAGGGAAGTGCACAGAGAGCCATGAAAGTCAATGAGCCCCAACAAAAAGTACAAATCCAGAAAAAGTCAATGCTCTCATACAAAAGGTCAAGGTCAGTGAATGCATCTTCAGCACCACAGCCTGCCTGATCTTCATTTGCTGCTTGATGCATCATATCCCATTATACTGTATCAGAAATCTTTAGCAGTTGCAATTCAGACTTAACATTTATATGCTTCATGTGATTCACACACATTTAGCACTACTAATAGCCTCAGAGTAATACCTCAGCTTCCACTAACTCCAGCTCTTCAGTTGTGAGGGATATATTACCCACACTTACAGCATGGGCATCACACTTAATGACACTCTTTCATGTTGAAAAATCTGTATGCACACAATCAGAAGAGTAGTAGAAAAGTATCAGATAGGTATGGCTGCATCTCTTGAGCACCTGGAAGCAGTTTGAACTCCAAGTTATTGCATGGCAGTCTTTGAAGCCACTGTTATGAGCAGCATTGAACTCATTGGGAATGCTGATGCTGTGCCCCTGCCTTACACACTGCTATAATCTAAGGAGAAATGTAATTATAGCCTTCGTGACAGAGAGCAAGATTTTGGACTTGAAAATTTATTTAGTGTGTTCCAAAGGTCCCCCAAAGCGTGAGCTCTTTAAACACAGTTTACACAGCAGTGGAGCAATGAAAGAAAGTGAACAGCACAGGTCTTGAACATCTGACGCAGGTGTCTTTGAAGATCTAATGGAAAGATGGGAAGGGGGGTGTGGAAGGTGGTGCAGCTAATCTCGTGTTCACTTGTGTAAGACAAGATGTTAATGGTGACTGTTGCTTGAATCTGTGTAATCTGTATGCTTCTACAGTATGCATGGAATACCCTCTCTAAATCGCCTTTCCTGAGACCATAATCAGCCAGGGCCACTTTGTAAGTTGATGGAGAGTAGCTTGTTGTCTTTTGTTTTGACTACAAGCTCCTATAACTCTGGAATCTGATTCTTAATTTTTAAGAGAGCTGTTTTGGTCATAGAAATGCTCAGTGTTCCTTGGGTTAAAGATAGCCAGTTTTCCTTTACAGATTGTATCTCGATTATTTCCAAACATCAACAGTCTCCGTCACCTGCAAGAAATGAAACAGCATCTCATCCACTGACCTTTTCACAGCACTGGCTACCTCAGTAGATTTTGTCAAACCACTGACAAAGCATTAGCTAATTCAGAAGATATTTTACTTACAGTTATTTGATTGATTTTAATGTTTGCTATTAATCTTATACTGTTAGATTGCTTCTCTGTTTTCCTTATTTGCCATTCATCAAACGGGAAATGGCGATGAATTCTTTGATTTCCCCCACAGGTTTGATTTAACCCTCTATTTCCCTGGACCAAAGCAACTTTGTTACCATGGAGTTCCTGTGCTTTGACAGCCTGTTCCAAAACCTACCTCGTCAATACCTTCTTTCCATGATCTTATGTGTCGTCATTTACTTATGCAATCACTATAATAATCTTAATTAACATTTTTGCTCTGAAGTGTGTCATAACAACAGGTTTAGCAGCAAACCTGAGAAGCATTTTAGCAGGGATAGGATGTTTTGCTGTCATTTACTTCATAAATTAAGCGCCCAGTTGATAACAGACTAGGCCAGGGTCTTGCAAGGCCAATTAAAATTACAGAGCAATGTTTTTTATAGGCTCATAGCTACATTTTTGCCCCAGTAAAGTAATTAGGTCAACTCTCTCACCATCTTTGAATAACCATGGTACTTTCTAGACATATTCTTCCTCAGAAAATAAACAATGATATTTTAAAACCAAATTGAAATGGCAACATCATATCATTACTACTAAAATCTTTTATTTATTTGCATTTCTTTCATGGGATATTTAC
Source organism: Hemiscyllium ocellatum (assembly GCF_020745735.1). Taxonomy (NCBI): domain Eukaryota; kingdom Metazoa; phylum Chordata; class Chondrichthyes; order Orectolobiformes; family Hemiscylliidae; genus Hemiscyllium; species Hemiscyllium ocellatum. The sequence goes on along the minus strand of NC_083406.1, from coordinate 65,410,985 downwards.
ATTTAATCCATCATTTTCAAAAGGGAAGAAGCCTCAAACTAACCAATTACATGGTAGTTAGTTCAACATCTGTGCAGGAAAAATTGGAAACTTCAACTGAAGATAAATGCGTTACAGCTCAAGATGAAAGGAGAAAGTAAAGAGAAACAACAAGGGTTTTATAATGGAAAATCATGCACAACAAACTCGTGAATTACTTGCTGGAAGGGGATTGTGGTTGCTTGTGGATTTTCAGAAATCATAAGGCAAAGTTTAACATGGAAGACTATTTAAAATAGTTAAGGGATGGGAAACAAAGTATAATCAAAAGAACTGATGACAGGAGAAAACAAAGTGGTATTTGAAGGCAATTTCTCACCAAGGTGGGAAATGGGTAGCTATTCTTTACTCATTTTAATATCTGCATGGAACATTTGTGTGGGATTGGTCCTACAACTAATTATTTTTTCAAATATCCCTTCAATGAGGGGTCTAATACCTATTGATGAATGTATTTCATAAATTGGTTACTTCCTAGTTCCATCTGAGAGTTCCCTTACACATTTATAAGATTACTTTCCGTTACCAAACCCAGTATGTCAATAGCTCAGAATTTGATTGATCACCCATTTTACAGCCATTCTCAGAGTGTAAGATTTCATGGGGACCTTTCCATTAATTTTTGGTTCAGCATTTGTCCAACTTTCTTGTACAGCCTCACAGTGTGGAATTCTTAGTTCGAGTGTGAACCTCACAGTATTGTCCTCAGTGATTTAAAAATCAGGAACTCCCCTGCTTCCAAATACTGTCAACAGTTCTTGTGCTAGATTGGACAGACACAAACTCCTTCCTCCCAGGCAACTGTCAGACTAACTGCCTTTTACCATGAATATTACTGTAGATTTCTTCCTCTATGCAAATCTTTCAATGTATTTTTCCTCTCGTGAAACTGGTCTCTAATCTAAGTACAGGTCGTACCTCCATTCAATGTAGTGTAGTATCAAGTTAGTATTTTTTCCCAGACGTAGGGAATGAAGAGTACTGGAGGATGTGGAGGTGGCATGCAGGAAATCGCAGTTGGGGCCGCAATTAGAACAATATTAACTGAATGTTAGAGCAGGATTGAGGGGCTGAATTGCATTCCAATGTTATTTCTCATGTCTTTCTGCTTATTTCTAATGCATCAGTAGTATTCAACAGTATTGCATATAGACAGTCACAAAAAGATGTTAAAATGTGTTACAGAAGAAGAAATGGGAGAACAATTACAGTTTTTGGAACCAAAGGACGAAGTGATCTCAAACCTAAATAAAAACTGAATAGATCTCAGGACCTGATCAGGTGTACCCTAGAACTCTGTGGGAAGCTAAAGAAGTGATTGCTGGGCCTCTTGCTGAGTTATCTGTATCATCGATAGTCACAGGTGAGGTGCCGGAAGACTGGAGGTTGGCTAATGTGGTGCCATTGTTTAAGAAGGGCGGTAAGGACAACACAGGGAACTATAGACTAATGAGCCTGACTTCACTGGTGGGCAAGTTGTTGGAGGGAATCCTGAGGGACAGGATGTACATGAATTTGCAAAGACAAGGACTGATTAGGGATAGTCAACATGGCTTTGTGCGTGGGAAATCATGACTCACAAACTTGATTGAGTTTTTTGAAGAAGTAACAAAGAGGATTGATGAGAGTAGAGCGGTAGATGTGGTCTATATGGTCTTCAGTAAGGCGTTCAACAAGGCTCCCCATGGGAGACTGATTAGCAAGGTTAGATCTCACAGAAGAAATAGCCATTTGGATACAAAACTGGCTCAAAAGTAGAAGACAGAGGGTGGTGGTGGAGGGTTGTTTTTCAGACTGGAGGCCTGTGACCAGTGGAGTGCCACAAGGATCGGTGTTGGGTCCTCTACTTTTTGTCATTTATGTAAACGAGTTGGATGCGAGCATAAGAGGTACAGTTAATAAGTTTGCTGATGATTCCAAAATTGGAGGTGTAGTGGACAGTGAGGAGAGGTACCTCAGATTACAACAGGATCTTGATCAGATGGGCCAATGGGCTGAGAAGTGGCTGATGGAGTTTAATTCAGATAAATGCGAGGTGCTGCATTTTGGGAGAACAAATCTTAGCAGGACTTATACACTTAATAGTAAGGTCCTAGGGAGTGTTGCTGAACAAAGAGACCTTGGAGTGCAGGTTCATAACTTCTTGAAAGTGGAGTTCGCAGATCGATAGGATAGTGAAGAAGGCATTTGGTAAACTTTCTTTTATTGGTCAGAGTATTGAGTATAGGAGTTGGGAGGTCATGTTATGGCTGTACAGGACATTGGTTAGGCCACTGTTGGAATATTGTGTGCAGTTCTGGTCTCCTTCCTTTCGGAAAGATGTTGTGAAACTTGAAAGGGTTCAGAAAAGATTTACAAGGATGTTGCGAGGGTTGGAGGATTTGAGCTATAGGGAGAGGCTGAAGAGGCTGGGGCTGTTTTCTCTGGAGCGTTGGAGGCTGAGGGGAGACCTTGTAGATATTTACAAAATTATGAGGGGCATGGATAGGGTAAATAGACAAAGTCTTTTCCATGTGGTGGGGGAATCCAGAACTAGAGGGAATAGGTTTAGGGTGAGATGGGAAAGATATAAAACAGACCTATGGGGCAACTTTTTCACAAAGCAGGTGGTACGTGTGTGGAATGAGCTGCCAGAGGAAGTGGTGAAGGCTGGTACAATTGCAACACTTACGAGGCATTTGGATGAGTATATGAATTGGACGGATTTGGAGGGATATGGGCAGGGTGCTGTCAGGTGGGACTAGATTGGGTTGGGATATCTGGTCAGCATGGATGGGTTGAACTGAAAGGTCTGTTTCCATGCTGCACCTCTCTATGACTCTATGACTCCTGAAGAAAGAGTTCTTGGGGATGAATAAATTAAAGTAAGCATTTGATTTTTTTCACTTATTCATTCATGGAATATGAATGGCTCGGCCAGCGTTTCGTGTCCATTCGTAATTACCCTTGGGGAGGTAGTGGTGAGCTGACTGTGGGAACCGTTGCAGTCCTGGGGGATTAGGGACACCAGAATGCTGTTAGGAAGCATTTAGACTCAGCGACAGTGAAAGAACGACATCATAGTTACATCTGGATACTATGTGGCTTGGAGGAGAACTTACAGATGATGGTGCATCTGACTTGTCACATCAGGTTTGGGAAGTCCAAAGTTACTGTAAGAATTCTTGAACTCTGACCTACTCTTGTAGATGCAGCATTTATACAGCTGGTCCAGTTGTTACTGGTCAATACTAACCTACAGGATGTTGATACTGGGAGCTTCAACAATGGAAAACCACATTGAATGTTAAGAGATGATAGTTAGATTCTCCCTTGTTGGAGATGATCATTGCCTACCACTATTTTTAGCATGAATGTTACTTACTAATCACTAGCCCAAGTCTGGGTATTGTCCAAATGTTGGACACAGATAGCTTCAGTAACTGAGCAGTCATGAAAGACGCTGAACATTGTGCAATCATCAGTGAACATCTCCATTTCTGTCATTTTGAAGAGAAGATCATTGTAGCAGCTGAAGATAGTTAAACCTAGATCACGCCCTGAAGAATACTTAGAGTTGTGCTGGAAGTGATGATGGACTTCCAACAACCATAACCATCTTCCTGTGCGCTGGGTTTTATTCTAACCAGTAAACATTTTTCCCCTGATTCCCAGTGATTTCAGTTTTGCTCTGTCTTCTTGATGTCACACTTAGTCAAATGTGGCCATAAAATCAAAGTAATGTCACTTTCATCTCATCACTGGAGATCGGTAATGAGAAACCAAATTAGCCTATTGGAAACAATATCAAGAGGAAATAGAATTTTGAGTATAAGAAATTGTGTTCACGCTAGCTTTTCAAAGCGAAAACCATCAGTGCAAGTCAACATTGTCTTGAACAATATTTCATCTTCCATGCAGATTCACTGCAGCAAGAAATAGTCGAAGTAATTTATGCAAATTCAGTGTTGTCTTCATTATGTCAGCATACCACAGATACCACTCACCCAAGTACCATGGGAATTATAGATGAATCCCATGTTCATTCATCTCAACACACAATTTCATTTATTTCTTAATTTAATAAATGTGGTGGCACATCCTACAATATTTGTACTAACAAGTTCATTCTTGCTGAGAGATTTATTGTTAAACTTACAGTGCTGTCACAATATAAGATTTACCATCTTTGTCACTGCAAAATATAAAGGTAGAACCATAACATGGAGCAAGTTTACAATTTACAATTTCATTCACAATGTATTTTCTTTTGCTTCCAATTACTCAGCTCTCCTTACATAAATAACTCATTAGTAACTATTTTCTCCTGTAAACGAATGTCAAAAAATTAGGGGCTTCCAGTGTCATTAAAATCAGGGTGATGGCCTCATCAAGGAGTTCAATAGCGTATGCAAATTTTGAAATAAATCTCACCTACAGGATTTGGCAGTGACCAAGAATAGTCACACTCACCTGTGTTTGATCAGTAAATAGAGTGTGAAAATTAGGTGCATTAATCTCGAGAAACTTTGAGTTTGATAATCTGTATTGCCTCCAGCTCAGAACTACGTTATTGCACATATCCTGAAGCATGTCAGCAATTGCTGCTACAACTATTTACTTGCTTTCACATTTCTGGTATTGTCAAGCTGAATAGCTCTAGGCTAAGCCACAAACTGCCCTCCATATGAATTTAGATGAAACTGAAGAGCAAAGAGCAGGATGTGTAAGTGCACAGATCATTAACAATAGCTACACCAAAGGTAAGGCCATGAAAAGACGAACAGATCATTTTGTATCCAGAGGCAGGAGATACAAAAACAATGATCTAATGTTTCCTGTTTCCGTATCTCAGACTCTCTTTAGGAGTAATATATATGCAGCCTTTGGCACCAATCACAATAATGATGATGAGTCATTATCATGAAAGAAGCTTGACTTATAGATGATGAAATACTCAAACAAGAAAGTGCTCCAAAAGATCACAACAACAATTTGAATGCACAGTTTTAAGGTAAGCACAACAAAATGGTAAATGAAACAAAACCAGAATTGCTGGCAAAGCCAATGGGACTGATAGCATCTGTGGAGAGAAAGCAGAGTCAATGTTGTGAGTCCAATGACACTCCATCAGAAAAAAAAGATTATTTTTATATCCAGTGTGATAGAATTTTGATCTTTGGCAAATTATAGTTAAATAAAAATCTTTGGATTATTTTGAAAGGATAATATTACTTTAGAAAGAACAATGTTATACCACACCAGAATTGAGCAGGAGAGCTCAATTCAAGTTTGAGAGTTACCTGGTGTAAAAACACAGGCTGTCCCAAATGACAATCGATTTGCATCTTTAATGTTTTACTTTACAGGGTTGACAATGTTACCTCCTGCTTCTCTTGTCTGAACTAAAATGAACTATTTGGGAATAACTGTTGGACAATGAACAAATTTATTGCTAATCTTTCTTTGAGTTGGATGCTTTACTTAAGTGAGAGGATGATTATTGTGGAATTTGAAAAACATCACATTGGAGCAGGAGGGAAGCAAAGATGTGGATTAATGCTTCTGTTTGGGGCAGAGTAAAGGAAAACTTATTCCATAGCTAGCTGTGGTACAGTGCATACCACTGAAAATGGGGATATTCATGAAATATTAAACTCTTCCATTTCCCAACTGTAACTTGCTGAACATAGGTGAATCCAAAATGAACTAAAAAACAAAACAAAACGCTTTATATATTTTTATATATATAAAAAGCTCATACACACATTTCAAGACGGCAATTGTATCTTCTTGAAAGATAACTACATGTTACATCTTCTTGAGCATCGTAAGCCATTATGAAAGCAAAAGCTTTATTTCTGGTGCTTGTCATGTCAAGAAAGGGAAGAAATATAATAATACAGGTGAGGGTCATGGTCAATTCGAGGTGACTTCAGCCATTCAGATGTGCGATCAAATGACTGAATTAGCAGCGGGGAAATTATATTGAAAAAGAAACCTTCTCTCGGAATGTTAAAAATCCCACAACACCAGGTTATAGTCCAACGGGTTTAATTGGAAGCAAAAGAGCTTTTAGAGCGACGCTCCTTCATCAGGTGACAATCACCTGATGAAGGAGCATCGCTCCGAAAACTAGTCTGCTTCCAATTAAACATGTTGGACTATAACCTGGTGTTGTGTGATTTTTAACTTTTGTACACCCCAGTCCAACACCGGCATCTCCAAATCATTCTCTCAGAACAAGCCCTTTAGTCAGCACTTGGCTGTCAGTAATCTGAATGGAATGGAAAGGAAACTGACCGAAGAAAAGCAGTGTATTTAAAATATTGTAGGTATTCTGGAAAGTACTAAACTATTTTTAAATATGTGCCTAGGGACATTTGAAATTTATATATGCTCCAAAATATTTCCATAAATTACTTAACATTGGTCAATTCAGACTCCAGATTATCATTATTGTAAATGATAAAAATGATTAATAGATCAATCAAAGTAAGTGCATGCCCAATCTTTGTTCGGTATCAAACCAATTAACATCATTCTTGATACATTCCTTTATGTTTATTACAATCATCATTCAATGGCAGTACATGTATGGATGATCTGAGGTCATGAAATGTCCTACTAAATATAATTTCCTTACATTTCATTCTTCACCTTTTTTTCTGAATGGGCTTGATGAGCCAAAATGAATTACACCAAAAAGTAAATTTACTTGTTCGGTAATGTTCAATGATAGTTCCCTCCAAACCTACTTAGAGTCATACAGCATAGAAACAGACCCTTTGGTCCAACCAGTACATACTGAACATAATTCCAGAACTAAACTCGGCCCACCCGCCTTGGCTCATATCCCTCCAAATGTTTCCTATTCATGTCTTTTCAATGTTGCAATTGTACCTATATCCATAACTTTCTCAGGAAGCTCATTCCACATGTGAACTATCTGTGTAAAACATTTGCCCTGAGTGTCTTTTTTTAAATCTCTCTCCTCTCATCATAAAAATGTGTCTCTTAGTCTTGAAATCCTCCATCCTCGGGTAAACAATCACCATTAACCCTACTTATACTCCTTACGTTTTATAAACTTTTATAAGATTGCCTCTCAACCTCCTCCGTTCTGGATTAGTGGTGCTGGAAGAGCACAGCAGTTCAGGCAGCATCCGAGGAGCAGTAAAATCGACGTTTCAGTCAAAAGCCCTTCGCTTTTGCCTGAAATGTCAATTTTACTGCTCCTCGGATGCTGACTGAACTGCTGTGCTCTTCCAGCACCACTAATCCAGAATCCGGTTTCCAGCATCTGCAGTCATTGTTTTTACCTCTCAACCTCCTCCGCTCCAGTGAAAAAGGCGCCAGCCTACCCAGCCTTTCGTTATAACTCAAACTTTCCATACCCAGTAACATCCTGGTAAATCTCTTCCCAACTCTTTCCAGCTGAATAATACCCTTTTTGTAAATGGCCAACTGGAACGGGACACGTATTCCAGAAAAGGCCTCACCAATATCCTGTGCAACCTCAACATGACCACCTTACTCCCATACTCAACGTACTGAGCAATGATTCACGTATGCTTAATGCCTTTTTAACCACCCTGTCTATATGTGATGCAAACTTCAAAGAATTATGTATCTGAGTACCTAGGTTTCTCTGCTCTACAACACTACCCAATTAATTGTATAAGTCCTGCCCTTGTTTGTTGTACCAAAAATGCAATACCTCTCATTTATTCAGATTGAACTTTCTGCCATTTTTCAGCTCAGTAACCCATTTGATCAAGATCCCTTTGCAATCTTAGAAAATCTTCTTCACTGTCTACTAAGGCACCAATTTTGTCTCTGGATGCCTGGAGGGACCCTCCAACATCAGTTTCCTCATATCTCTCTCTCTCTCTCTCTCTCTCTCTCTCTCTCTCTACTACCCCCTCCCCCCACAACTCATTCCAGATCCAATTGTCCTACCTGTCCATTTTCCTTCCCACCTATCCATCCACCCTCCGTTCTGACCTATTACCATCAACCCCCTCACCTGCATTCACTTATCATCTTCCCAACTACCTCCCCCCACTCCCCCCAGCCACAACCACTCTCCTATTTATCTCTCAACCCCCCCTCCCCTCTCCACATTCCTGATGAAGGGCTTAGGCCTGAAACATCGACCTCCTACTCCTCAGATGCTGCCTGACCTACTGTACTTTTCCAACACCACACTTTTCAATACCAGTTTTGATGTTGTCCACAAACTTACTAACCATGCCTTCGATATTCTCATCCAAAATATTTTTATAAATGACAAACAAAAGTGGACCCAAAACCAATCCCTGTGGAACACTGCTGGTGACAGGTCTCCAGACCTAGAAACAACCCTCCACCACCACCCTCTGTCTCCTGTTTTTAAGACAAATATGTATTCAATTGACAAGCACACCCTGAATTTCATGTGACCTATCTTTATTAATTCTGTGTGTATAACTATGTTTAAAGTTATACTCAGAAAACATCCCTAGCAAAGTGACAATTCAGCAACCATAACAGCATTTTGCCTTTTTTACTCCCTTAATCCCTGAATTTTATGGACTTTTCTGTTTGTGCTAAATAGATTTTCCCTTGTCTTCCACAGGGCAAGATGATCAATGTTTTCACAATATTTTGACAGTTTCAGAGAATGGAGAATTATGTTGGGAAAATCCAGAAGTCATATCACTAGGTTAGAATCTGTGTTCCTGGCCTGAATTTAATTTGGTTGGTGGAGCACTGATGATGGGTCAGAAAGCCTGGGGAGCTGAGATTCACATGGCAGCTGAGCTAAGGATGGCAGATTTCTTGCCCAAAAGGATATTGGGAAACCTGATGGGTTTTTATACAAAAATCAACAGTGGTTACATCATCATTATTAGGATGATATTAAAAATCACACAACACCAGGATACCGTCCAACAGATTTATTTGGAAGTATCATGCAATAATCACGAGGTCTGTTCCCTCCCAATCAGTGAACACTTCAGCGATCAAGGAAATTCAGCCTTGGATCTTCAGGTGACCATCCCCCAAGTTGGACTTTGGAATATACATCAATGCAAAGTGACCAAGCAGAGGCTGATAGCCAAGAAGATGACCTCAACTGGGACTTTGGGTTCATGTCACACTACAGGTGGCCCCACTGCACTATACGTGCACACGCATAAGCTCAAGCAGACCCTCTCTCATGTACATGTTCTCTCTCAGGCGCATTCACACCCACACACATAACTTCTCACAGGCTTATATTCAGTCACACTCAACCAAGTATGTACACGCTCACGCTCATGCTCACACTCACATGCATGCACACACTCTCACTCTCTCTCTCTCACACACACACACACACACACACACACACACACACACACACACACACACACACACACACACACACATATGCATGCACATTTAAGTCTAAGGGGTGAATTTGCATTTGCAGAATTGTAATTGCTGAGATATTCCATTTTGTTTGAAAAGTACATAATCAGCAGGCAGTCAATCCATGAAATATTTTAAAATTCCTACTTTTGAAATATAACCAATCTGGCTGAAGATTAGGATACAGACAGACACCTTTAATGCATTGGCTGAGCTGAGATGTTACTTCTTTTATAAAACCTTAAATTATCTCGAGAATATGACTGGAAAGAAGTTCTGGGATTTACACATTAATGAACCGAAACCTACAACCCATTCTAAAAGACGACAGACTTAACAGCAATCTAGATTTGTTCAATACATTGTTTCAATTACTTGACATTGTGATCTTTTGCTATAAACTCTGTCTTATGATCCTGCCCCACTAGTTACCTGATGATGGATTAGTGCTCCAAAAGCTAGTACTTCCAAATAAACCTGTTGGGTTGTAATCTGGTGTTGTGTGATTTTTAACTTTGTCAACACCAGCACTTCCACATCATGAATATTAGAATAGCTTTTCATTCCAGTTTTTAAAAAAAATTAATTCAGATTTCACCATCTGTCATGGTTAGATTTGAATTTTTGCACCAGAACATTAGCCTCGAGTTCTGGATTATTGGTCAATTAAAGATGCCACCATCTCCCAGTGATATTGTAAATGTGACAAAATCTTATGACAATGATTGTGTATTCCTGTTATTTCAATATTTAAGTTTTTATTGATACAAATCAACAACATCCTTTAAAATAGAAAAGCCAGGTGGGTTTCCTTTTGAAGTTGAGATATTCTTGCATACATCGCAAACATGTCCATAAATATACACCCATTTTCAGAAGCTGGTATGTATTACTACAGACAGAAGTTTTTACATGAAAACTAATTTGGTGCAGAATTCTACAGGAGACAGCAATTTCCTACTGACTTCAATACTATCTGACTCATCTTGAATCAACATTATGCATTTTGCTCTAGGGCCACACAGCAGTCTGTGTGTCTACACAGGATATACTCCAAAGTGAAATATTTCACACGTAGGATCTGTCATGTCTGCATTATGCTAACTGACATAACACCAGGTCAGTAGCTTAAGCTGTCAGTGATGGTTCAAGTGCGATGTCGGATTAGATTGATAAAAATGCATAACAAAATAGAACTGAAGTGTTCTTTTGATTCAATGATTTAACAGTATTTCAGTCAGCTCAGATGGTAGCACTCATTACCAGCACAGACCGGATGAGTTTTAACTGCATGTAGCAAACTGACTCAGTCTACGTCAAATTTAAAATCTACTTTGACATTAAAAAGGTGCCATAGTCTTTGCTGAATGAAATTTTAATTGGAATATTCAGGCTTTCTGATTAATAGTAGCTCCAGCAATAGCTCAGAATATCATTCCTTGACCCTGTCTTCGGGAGTGTAGTCCTTTATGACCTTAACAAATTGCCACAAAATGCTGCTCATAACTGATTTAGTGAGGGAAACAAATGATAAATTAGCAAATGTGTGGCACAAAATGGCCATCCATTTCTCAACTTTCCGAATATGCTGTTGTAAAGCTAAAGCAGCAAATTATAAACATACAGCAGGCCAATCCACATCCAAAGGGAAATGTATATGAATTCATACACTTCTCTTGAACGTATCCACCCAAACATCAATGTGCATTTTCTCTTACAGATGCTTCAGCGTGTTTGACCTTTGCTGCCAATTCCATTATTTATCGTTTTCCTTTGTTCTCAACAGCCTTTGGATGCAGTGGGTGCTGAAAATAAAATTACTTTAAGATGATTTAATATTATTTGTTGACAAAATGCTAGTGTCAAGTTGCCAGTTGGAGCTGATTGAAATAACGGACAATCATAAATACTTGCTTTAAATTAATCGACTCTCTTTTGCCATTTGACATAATGACATTTTTTTTTGTGTTGAAAGACTTTCACTCACTTTCAAAAAACATCTGTTAAATTTTTTAGATGAAAAAATATCTTTTAAATTTACATTTCCTGTTTATTATATAAAATGTTTGTGTCAAGCAACCATGCCATTAGCCTTTTGTTAAAATAGGCCACGCATCTGCAGTATTTTGCCTCTATTTGAACTCTGTTGGACTTTTCATGAGCTATAGCCCAGATGATAACTGGCAGGATAGACCCAGCAGTGGGGATGGCACAGTGGTATACAATTGGGAGGGTGTCACTCTGGGAGTCCTTAACATTGACGCTGGACCTCATGAAGCTTCAGGTTAAACATGGGCAAGGAAACCTCCTGCTGATTACCATGTACCATCCTTCTTCAGCTGATGAATCAGTATTCCTCCATGTTGTACAACACTTGGAGGAAGCATTGAGGATGCTAAAGGCATAAAATATACTCCAGGTGGTCAATTTCAATGTCAATCACTAAGAGTGGTTCAGAAATAGTACTACGGATTGGGTTCATCGGGTCTGAAAGGACATGGTGCTAGATTGGGTCTGCTGCAGGTGGTGAGAGAACCAACAAGCCTGCAAAACATATCTGGCCTCATCCTTAACAATCTGCCATCTGCAGATGCAACTGTCCATGACAGTATCGGTAAGAGCTTGTGGAGATGAAGTCCTGCCTTCACATTGAAACTCCATTGTGCTGTGTGGCACTTTCACCATGCAAACTGGGACAGACATCAAACAGATCTAGCAACGCAAGACTGGGCATCCATGAGTTGCTTTGGGCCATCAACAGCAGCAGAATTGTACTCCAGCAAAATATATAACCTAATGGCCCAGCATATCCCCCTTCAACCATTACCATCAAGCCAGGGAATTAACCCTGGTTCAAAGGAGAGTATAGGAGGGGGAGACCTGATGATAAGGTGTCAACCTGGTGAAATCACCAGACAGGATGACATGGATGCCAAGCAGGAAGTGATAGACAGAGCTAAGTCATCCCACAGTGAGTGGATCAGATCTAAGCTCTACGGTCCTGCCACATCCAGTTGCGATTGATGGTGGATGATTAAACAATACACTGGAAGAGAAGGCTCCACAAATATTCCCATCCTCAATGACTGAAGATCCCAGTACATCAGAGCAAAAGATACGGCTGAAGTGCTGAGTGGATGACCTATCTCTGCCTCTTCCAGTGGTCCACAACATTACAAGATACCAATCTCCAACCAATTCCATTCTCTCCACGTGATATCAATAAATGCTTGCAGGCACTGGATACTGCAAAGACTATAGACCTTGACAACATTCTGCCAATACTACGGAAGACTTATGCTCCAGAATTTCATGCTTCCCCCCCCCCCCCCAGCCAAGCTGTTCCAGTACAGTTACAACACTGGCATCTACCTGACAATGAGGAAAATTGCCCAAGTATGTCCTGTACCTAAAAAGCAGGACAAATGCAGCCAAGCCATTTACCACTCTACCAATCTACTATCAACCATCAGTAAAGTGATGCAAGGTGTCATCTAAACTGCTATCAAACAATAACCTGCTTGTTGATGCCCAGTGTTTGGGTTCTGCCAGGGTAACTCAACTCCTGACCTCTTTACAACTTTGGTTCAAATATGGACAAAAGAGCTGAATTATAAAGGTGAAGTGAGAGTGATAGCCCTTGACATTAGGGCTGCATTCAACAAAGTGTGGCATCAAGGATCCCTAGCAAGACTGGAATCAATGAATATCACATGCAAACTCTCCAGTGATTAGAGTGATACCTGACACAGGAAGATGGTTGCAGTTGTTGGAGATCAGTCATCTCAGCTCCAGGACATCTTTGCAGCTGGTCCTCAGGGTGGTGTTCTAGGCTCAACTATCTTCAGCTGCCTCATCAATGACCTTCCCTCCATTATAAGGTCAGAAAAGGTTGAGAGGAGATTTACTAGGATACTGCCTGGTATGGAGAGAAGGTTTTACGAGGAAAGGCTGAGGGACTTGACTCTGTTTTCGTTGGAGAGAAGAAGGTTGAGAGGTGACTTAATTAAGATATATAAGATGATCAGAGGTTTAGATTGGGTGGACAGTGAGAGCCTTTTGCCTCGAATGGTGATGGCCAGCATGAGGGGACATAGCTTTACATTGAGAGGGTGACAAATATAAGACAGATGTCAGAGGTAGTTTTTTTACTCAGAGTAGTAGAGCGTGAAATGCATTGCCTCACCAAATTTAAGGGCATTTAAATCCATCATTGGATAGACATATGGATGAAAATGAAATAGTGTAGGTTAGTTGGGTTTCAGATTAGTTTCTCACAGGTTGGCGCAACATCGCTGTAATGTTCTATGCTCGAACTAGGAAGGTTCGCCAATGATTGCACAATGTTCATCTCCATTCACGATTCCTCAGATACTGAAGCAGTCCATGTCTGAATGCAACAAGATCTGGACAATATCCAGGGCTGGACTGACAATTGGCAAGTAACATTCGTGCCACACAAATACCATTGCCATTCAATGGTGTTAGCATTCCCCACTATCAACATCCTGGGAGTTATTATTGATCAGAATCTCAACTGGACTTACCACATAAACATAGTGAGTACAAGAGCAGGTCAGAGGCTTGGAATACTGTGGCGAAGTTCCTGACCCCTGAAAGCCTCTCCACCATCTATAAGGTACAAGTCAGGAGTGTGATGGAATACTCCCCACTTGTCTGGATGAGTGCAGTCCCAACAAGAAGTTTGACACCATCCAGGAAACATCTGCCTGTTTGATTAGCGCTGCATCCACTAGCATCTACTCACTCCAACACCAACACTCAACAGCAGCAGTGTATATATCTACAAGGCGCACTGCAGAAATTCATCAAAGATCCTCACACAGCACTTTCCAAACTCACGACTGCTTCCATCTAGAAGGACAAGGGCAGCAGATACATGGGAAAATCACCACCTTTATGCTGCCCTCCAAGCCAACCACAGTGAAAATATATCACTGTTCCTCCATTGTCGCTGGGTCCAAATCCTGGAATTCCCTCTGTAAGGGCAATGTGGGTTAACTCACAGCAGGTAAATTGCAGCGGTTCAAGAGGGCAGCTCATTACCATCTTCTCAAGCGCAACTAGGGATGGGCAATAAACACTGATCCGCAGCGATGCCCACATCCCACAAAATGAATTTTTAAAACATTTGATTGATTTATCAATGCTGCTAAATTATCTCCAAATAAATATGAATAATTGTTAAATACAGCTGATACAGTGTCCAATAACATAAAGTAAAAAATCTTCGAGTAAAAAATGAGGTCTGCAGATGCTGGAGATCACAGCTGCAAATGTGTTGCTGGTCAAAGCACAGCAGGTTAGGCAGCATCTCAGGAATAGAGAATTCGACGTTTCGAGCATAAGCCCTTCATCAGGAATAAGAGAGCAGAGGAGATGACCTGGGGGGTGCAGTGAGAGAGGGACTCACTGAAATCCTTGTAGAGGGAGGAAGAGAGCTTCTTCAAGGAAGGCATCCTTGTAAGAGGATTCGCAGTAGGTTAAAATCTTCGAGTAAAAAATGAGGTCTGCAGATGCTGGAGATTACAGCTGCAAATGTGTTGCTGGTCAAAGCACAGCAGGTTAGGCAGCATCTCAGGAATAGAGAATTCGACGTTTCGAGCATAAGCCCTTCATCAGGAATAAGAGAGCAGAGGAGATGACCTGGGGGGTGCAGTGAGAGAGGGACTCACTGAAATCCTTGTAGAGGGAGGAAGAGAGCTTCTTCAAGGAAGGCATCCTTGTAAGAGGATTCGCAGTAGGTTAAAATCTTCGAGTAAAAAATGAGGTCTGCAGATGCTGGAGATCACAGCTGCAAATGTGTTGCTGGTCAAAGCACAGCAGGTTAGGCAGCATCTCAGGAATAGAGAATTCGACGTTTCGAGCATAAGCCCTTCATCAGGAATAAGAGAGCAGAGGAGATGACCTGGGGGGTGCAGTGAGAGAGGGACTCACTCCGCTTCTTCCTTTCCCGCCGCACCAACCAGTACCCTTCCACTGACACCCTCCTTCGACTGACTGAACTGGTCCTCACCCTGAATAACTTCTCTTTTCAATCCTCCCACTTCCTCCAAACTAAAGGAGTTGCCATGGGCACCCGCATGGGCCCCAGCTATGCCTGCCTCTTCGTAGGATATGTGGAACAGTCCATCTTCCGCAACTACACTGGCACCACCCCCCACCTTTTCCTCCGCTACATCGATGACTGTATCGGCGCTGCCTCGTGCTCCCACGAGGAGGTTGAACAGTTCATCAACTTTACTAACACCTTCCATCCCGACCTGAAATTCACCTGGACTGTCTCAGACTCCTCCCTCCCCTTCCTAGACCTTTCCATTTCTATCTCGGGCGACCGACTCAACACAGACATCTATTATAAACCGACTGACTCCCACAGCTACCTGGACTACACCTCCTCCCACCCTGCCCCCTGTAAAAACGCCATCCCATATTCCCAATTCCTTCGTCTCCGCCGCATCTGCTCCCAGGAGGACCAATTCCAACACCGCACAGCCCAGATGGCCTCCTTCTTCAAGGACCGCAGATTCCCCCCAGACGTGATCGACGATGCCCTCCACCGCATCTCCTCCACTTCCCGCTCCTCCGCCCTTGAGCCCCGCTCCTCCAACCGCCACCAAGACAGAACCCCACTGGTTCTCACCTACCACCCCACCAACCTGCGCATACAACGTATTATCCGCCGCCATTTCCGCCACCTCCAAACGGACCCCACCACCAAGGATATATTTCCCTCCCCTCCCCTATCAGCGTTCCGCAAGGACCACTCCCTTCGTGACTCCCTTGTCAGATCCACACCCCCCACCAACCCAACCTCCACCCCCGGCACCTTCCCCTGCAACCGCAGGAAATGTAAAACTTGCGCCCACACCTCCACACTCACTTCCCTCCAAGGCCCCAAGGGATCCTTCCATATCCGCCACAAGTTCACCTGTACCTCCACACACATCATCTATTGCATCCGCTGCACCCGATGTGGCCTCCTCTATATTGGTGAGACAGGCCGCTTACTTGCGGAACGCTTCAGAGAACACCTCTGGGCCGCCCGAACCAACCAACCCAATCACCCCGTGGCTCAACACTTTAACTCCCCCTCCCACTCCACCGAGGACATGCAGGTCCTTGGACTCCTCCACCGGCAGAACACAACTACACGACGGCTGGAGGAGGAGCGCCTCATCTTCCGCCTGGGAACCCTCCAACCACAAGGTATGAATTCAGATTTCTCCAGCTTCCTCATTTCCCCTCCCCCCACCTTGTCTCAGTCGGTTCCCTCAACTCAGCACCGCCCTCCTAACCTGCAATCCTCTTCCTGACCTCTCCGCCCCCACCCCACTCCGGCCTATCACCCTCACCTTGACCTCCTTCCACCTATCCCACCTCCATCGCCCCTCCCCCTAGTCCGTCCTCCCTACCTTTTATCTCAGCCTGCTTGGCTCTCTCTCTCTTATTCCTGATGAAGGGCTTATGCTCAAAACGTCGAATTCTCTATTCCTGAGATGCTGCCTAACCTGCTGTGCTTTGACCAGCAACACATTTGCACCAATAACATAAAGGCTGTGCAAATTTTCCATTATCAGTTATTCACACTGTTATGAATTATTTGGGGAGATTTACAGCTGAAACAGAAACCAGAAAACTGAGCAACTTTTATTTTCTTCTTTTATGGAATGTGGTATCATTGGCTCAACCAATAATTATTTCTCATTTCTAATTGTCCTTGAGCAAGTGGTGGTGAACCACCTCATTGAATAGCTGCAGTCTATGTGGTATAGATGCACCAGGGTGCAGTTACAGGAGGGGCTCCAGGATTTTGGCATTGGAAGAATGGCAATATACCAAGTGAGAGTAGTCCATGACTTGGTGACGAACCTATATGCAATCAAGTTCCCAATCATCTGCTGTCCTTGCCCTTCCAGTTTTTACAGGCTGAGAGTTTAAAAGTGGACTGCTTTATCCTGGTTGGATATTAAGCTTGAATGTTGTTGGAGCTGCACTTATCTGGACAAGTGGAGAGTAATGTATCTCACTCCTGATTTGTGCCTTGTCGCCAGTAGCCAGTCTTTGTGGTGTCAGGAAGTGAGTTACCTGCCCAGAATTTCAAGTCTCTGACCTACTGTTTATGAAGATGGTCAATGCCTAGCACTTGTGTGGCCCAAAGTGTTATCAGCAGAAGTTTAGATGCTATCCAGGTCTAGCTGCATATGGATATGGATCTCTACAGTATATAAAGAGCCACGGATGGTAGAGAATACTATGCAATCATCAGCAATGTTAAACTCTTAGTGAAATTGGAGTTTCAATATTCAACTTTCATTGTTTGTCTTTAACACCAGAGATTCGCATAGATCAAAAATGGTTTTACAAAAGGACACTGCTGTATCAGTAAGTTCACAGCATGAAAATTGGTGGTTTGATAAACAGGGAGGAAGAAAACCTGAGAAAATGAGACAATATAGAAGCACTGGTCAAATGGACTGAGTAGTGGCAACTGGAATTTAATCCTGAAAAGTGTGAGATGGTGCATTTTGGGAGGATTAACAAGGCAAAGAAGTAAATACTGAATGGAAGGACCTGAAAGGATCAGAGAGACCTTGCGCATGTTCACAGATTCTTGAAGGCAACAGGTTGATAAGGTGGTTAAGAAGGCTTATGGAATATTTGGTCTTATTATTCAAGGCACTGAGTACAGGAGCAAGGAGGTTATGATGAAGCTGGATCCAATGTTAGTGAGGCCACGGCTGTAGTACTCCACGCAGTTCAGTTCACCTTACTTTAGGAAGGATGTGATTGTACTCGACAGGGTGCCGAAGAAATTCAAAAGGATGTTGCATGAGCTGGAGCGATTCAGTTCCGAAGAGAGACTAGATAAGCTGGGGTTGTTTTCCTACAAGTAGAGAATGCTGAGGGGAGATCTGATTAAGATGTACCAAGTCATGAAGGGGATAGATGGGAGAAATGTTTTGCACTAGTAGAGGGATCAAATAACCAAGGAGCACAATTTTAAAGTGGAGCAGGAGTTTGAGGGGAAAGTCACCTAGAGGGTTGTGGTTATCTAGAACAAGTGTTTAAGAGGGTGATAGAGGCAGGAGCTCTCAAGACATTTGACAACTATTTAGATGAGGGCTTGAAATTCCAGAGCATGCAATGCCACAGCCAAGCTGGATGACAATGGACCATAGGCATTTTACCATGCTATAAAAACTTGATGACTCTATTATCTAATATGGTTTCCATGACCTGACAAATACTGGGAACACTGGGAATATACCCACAGAAAATACACAAAACCAGCTGCCTTGGAATTAGCATGTTTAGACAAAAGGCACTGAAACTCATTGAGTTGTTGAGAAATTTGCATCTCTTTTTCCACTAGCACTCACATTACAACTGCAAAACTTTGAGATGAAAGCTTACCCACAAAGAGACAACCGTGTTAGACTTGGAAGCAACTATATTTCAATTTAGCTCTGACAAAGAGTCATCTAGAATCAAAACTTTAGCTTGCTCTCTCTCCATGGGTGCTGCCTGACCCATTGTGATCTCCAGCATTTTTGTTTTTAGTTCAACTATATTGCAATTGTTTATTTTGATCAACAAAGTAGAGGGAGAAAGGTTACAGAACACTTCTTTTGCCTGCAGTGCTAATCACAATCTCAGAAGCCAGCATTAATTTAAAAGGAACTTAAAAACAAACACGATTGACTGAAAATCAAAAACATGTGCAAGTTTCTCCTCTCTTGGGGAAACAGGAAAACAGCTAAGTGTTTGTGTTTTACCTTCTCACTGTAATTATCTTCACTTCCCTGTTTGTGCCAGACACATCCTTCCTCCTCCTTTGTAAGCTACTTATCTGTGTATTTGAGTGTATATTTGACATGATGAGCAATTACTTTCCTAGTAAATGAAGAAAAAAAACTCTACTAAACGAAAGAAAACCTTGGGAATTGACATTTCATCATTTTTTGACCTGATTAACTGGGTTAAATTGGAGTGTGATAGGTATGCGTTTAGCACACATAAAATATGACACATTTGCTGCAACTGAAAGAGAGTTGGTAAAAAAAGAGGGTAGTTGTAGTTGGTAATTAAATTTTTCCAGCTTTTTGTGTTTTATTGCATATCTGAGTGACTTGCTTGATGCTATTTATATGTCAGAGAGGTAAAAACAATGACTGCAGATGCTGGAAACCAGATTCTGGATTAGAGTGGTGGCTTTAGCCCAAAATGTCGATTTTCCTGCTCCTCGGATGCTGCTTGAACTGCTGTGCTTTTCCAGCACCACTCTAATCCAGAAGCTATTGAAATGCCACCTTTTCAGTGATGTTAGAACAGTTTGAACAAGGCTGGATCTAATACTGGAACATATGTCTTCAGTGTTATTGCTGTAATGTTATAAGGGCCCACTGCTTTTGCAACAACCTGTGTCTTTACCCATTTCTTGATATCACAGTGTGAATTGAATTTGTGAAGACTGGATATTTGGGACTTCAGGAACAGGCAGAGGTGGATCATGCACTCAAACCCTTCTGGGTGGAGGTGTTGGCAAAATGCTTCTGCCTTGCCTTTTGTACTGATGGGCTGGGCTCCTCTATCACTTATGATGTGTGATATTTGTGTAGCCTCCACCTCCTGCTAGTAATTTAATATCCATCACCGTTTACAACTGAGATAGATGGCTTGCACAGATCAAACTGATCTTCTGGATGGCATCCCTTACCACAGTATATTGCATGCTGATTCTGCTATTTCATGTACAAGTAGTCATTGCCTGGAGCTCCACCAAATTTTGAGTTGTTTGATTTGTTTCAAATAAATATCATTTGTGGGGCAATAGTACCATACAACACGATGAAATGTATCCTTAATGTGAAGACAGTAAGTATTTTCCACAAAGATTGTGTAGTCAGCATTCCACTGAATTCTTTCATAGACTGATGCTGCTGCAACAGGTCTACTTGTAAGAAAACACATCACTTCTTCCCCCCCCCCCTCCTCCCTCCCCATTATCTGGATGTAACCACTCATTCTCCTGCTCTGGACCTGATACTCTCTGTGACTCAAAACCCTGCCACCACCCTGACCTATAATAAACACCACAATACTTGCCTGGACATTTGCCACCTTATATCCTAGCCACCTGGCACCTTGCCGCTTACCCACCTGGCACTCTAATCTCACACTTAACTTCTGTATATGCAGTTTGATAGCAGTTTTCAAAATTGCTGTCAGTCATCTGGACCTTTAACTGTCAAAATATGGCCGCTGATTGCTAGTAAAAACCGTGGTGCGGTTTGCCTTCCTTTGACAATTCTGCACGATCAAAGAACAGTTGGAGTTGAAGTATGCCTCTGCATTTCTGAAAGAGCTGTGTTTGGGATGTCCTGCTAGAAACGTGGAGCTATCTCCATTTGTACAAAAAAAAGGTGCAGATCTGTGTGAGATAACTATTTTTTCAAAACCAGATCTTCACAACAGAATTTTCTTTTGATTATGAAGGTAATGTAAAACAGGTTAGTAAAACAAGTGGGAAAGACTTGAAAATCAGAAAAAAAAATGCACACAGTTGCTTTAAAGAACTCCTTTGCCCATTTTTTCAGATTAATTAAGAATTTTTTAAAAATGCAAGCTAATATTTCTAAAGATCAAATATAAAGCACTTCTATGCACCAACATAAACTGGAAATTAAGTCATCTTTCCAGTTAGCTTAGATTGGGGTACCTGCAAGTTGAATGAAAGCCAGCATTTTCTTCTACGGATATACAGTATAGTGAATAAAAATTGACTATCTTCTCTGGTTGTGTCCACCAGTGAAGAAATCAATCTTTAATTATTCATTGCATAAAAACTCATTGTCGTCCCACTGCCTTCTGATGGGAATAGTAGCATAAACCTTTGCCAATATTTCAACTTTTGTATCATTAGAATTATCCATGTGAATCTATGTTTTGCATTATATAGAATTATGGGCTGAAATTCCTAATTCATGTCTGAAGTCATGAATTAGAAATGTAACCAAAATTAGGTGAGAGTTCACATTTCCAATAAAAATAATTTGCACAGTCACAAGCACCAGCATAATAGAAAAAAAAGTAATTATTTATTTTTATTGTATTTATAAGTAATAATTTTGGAGGTGATTTGTGAGTTAACCTGATTTCAATTAATTGAAAGTAACAGCATACCTATATTGGAGCATTTATCATTTTCAGTGGTGTAATTGAATCCATTTTCTTAGGAAACTAAATATATGTTGAAATGAAAAAGCATTTAAAAATATTTGTAATATCATCAGTGAAGCTAAAAAATGAATGCAACTTTATAAGCCTTCCAAAACAACTGCAATCAAATGGTTGGTTTTGTAGGCGATATTTCATTTTGTAGATCGTGAACTAGTGTAACACTGCAGAAACCTGAGTGTCAATGATATCATGCATAACTCACATTTGTCAAAAAGTCCTCAATCTTTTACACCAGTTTGGCTGATGATGTATGGCAATTTCTTCTGGTACAAAGGAACAGAAATTCTATTAAAGTAGTTTTGAAAAGGATGTATCCCAAATTGCATACAATAATTGAATTATGTGTAACATAAGATTTGAATACATGGAAAGTCTAAGGATCACGAGGAAGAGATTCTTCATTCCACTGGCATCAACTCAAAAGAAAATTAAGAATACACAGAAATTATTTTTAACATATACATAGAACAAAGCCTGTAGGTTGCATTAGTCTGGGGAATCCTTTGTTTACTTTGCTCATTCTTGTCTTCAGCACACCTTCCACTAAAAACATTTTTTTTCCACAGTGAGTTGATCTGACTGTTCTAGCTTCCCTTCATCACCACTGCCACTTGACAAACTGTTCAGCTCCCTTGCTTACTGTCCCTCATCTTTATCACCACTCATTGCTAAAGATTCCATTACACATGGCCTAAACAGCATTCTATGCAAATGCATTATTTTGTTGTAACACTATTTGGAAAATCCCCAAATGCTATTGTCATGCTGATGGGTTTCTCCATGTGCTCTTTCACAAACACAAATGTTTTAACTCCAGTGTCTCCACAAGTTAACATTCTTAAGTATCTTGCTTTAAAATCAACTTTTTTTAACGGTTTTATACTGAAGATGTACTACCTTAAACATACCCATGTACAACTGCACGTGCCATCTTTCTGCCCATTGCAATTATTCAAACCTTCAAGATTTTTTCAACATTCCTTGATGTTTAGTAAATCATCCTCTTTCAAGCCCTTATTAAGCTTCAATCCAAGCAACTTTATTTATTTAATCTTCTGCGATGTTTCTGGTAAGTCTAAATCTTGTGGGTCACCTGACTAAAGACCATTGTGCATCCATTTAGTTACTCCATCAAAAACCATGATTACAGTTTTTCAAAAAAGACTTCAATTTCTTGGTGATTTTGACTAGTTTCCTTTCCAAATGTTTACTAATTTTAATGCAAAGCTTAGATTTTTAATTGTTTGTCCATTTTGACAAAAAATAACAGATCATAACTTTGTTTCCTTTGTTTCCTCATTGAGAAAGGGTGTATTTATATTTATTTTTCACCCAAAGAAAAATTGTATAATTAAGGCAGATTGAGAAAGTGTACCTTCAAATCGTATCATGATAATTTCCCTACCTCATCCCTAAGTTGCCTCAATTTTCATTACACAACCACCCATTCAGCTTTGCATCTCATTAAAATCAAACATGAATGCAAGATCCGAATCCTAGAGATGGTGCAGTTATCAGCAAGATGGTACTTAAGTGAAGGTGACAGCAAAGATTCCTTGTTAAACTGAATTTATTGGGATTAGAAGGGAAACAAGTGGATGAAACTATACTTGGCATAAGAGAATATCCATGTGATCAGTTTTTTTTAGGGCTAATCAATTTGGTCTTATCATCTTGCCAAGAATACTTTGGGCAATGTCCGAAGTTGAGCTGTCCTTGGCTACTTTAATTATTATCCCTATTATTGAGAGTGGAGACATTTCCTGATGACTACAGTGCTCATTTTAAATTATTATTTCTCAAGTAATGAATAAGTCTATATTTATACACAACAAGAGCATGGAGCAAGTGGCATAATGATTATGCCTGTAATTCAAAAGCTTATACTAATGCTGGGAAACTTGGGTTCAAATCCCACTCTGGGGCTAGTTATTTCATTTTAGTAAATGTTTGAATTTTAAAAGCTAGTTTCAGGAATAGTAACCACAAACATATCATCAATTGTAATTTTAAAAAAGTCTTTTTCACAAATCCTGACATTGCTTCAAATCTGCTATTGCTGGTTTAAGATAGGCTGGTTTTCTTTATTTAACGTGTATTCTTCCAGTGATAATACTTACACTCAGTGACAGCTATAGCTACAGTTGCTACAATGGTATATTCACATGGGCCAAATTGGCTAAAACAATTCAATGTCCCTAGAGTAGATTCATTGCCAACTATCCTGTTTGGTACTGGTATATTCTGACCAAATATGGAAGGATGCCCATGAGGTCTTCATCAGAAATTAAACTCAGTCTTGATAATGTTAAGAACCAATGTATAACTAAATTGAATTTATATTCTGTATTTTTGTGTTAAGACGGAGAGAAAAGTTAGTTTCATTAGTGTTCTTGTGGCATGGTTTCAAGAATTCTGTTGGTCTGTTCTATTGACATGAATTTTAAGAGGTTTTAAACCCTTGAGGGGAACAGTCCAGTTCGCTAAAAAAAAGTAGCAAAAACAATCTTAATGCTTCATGACAAGGGTCCAATGACACACAGAGAAATGCAGAACAATCCAAAAACTTTGGATATATTCTATGTGAGGGACTAAAGGAGTGCTGGACATTGGGTTTAGGGAATCATGTAGTTGCTCTGAAGTAAATAGCACGGTGAGTTTTTCAAGTTTTCAGATTTCTTGTGGTGATGTCTGTGTAGCTGAGGGGAAAAGAAATGTCTTGGTGCTGCATAGAGATTTGCAAATGGAAACTGAGCAAAGAGCTTCCTTCACTGAGGTTTGGGTATTTGTTCAGGAATTGCTGGGATTAAAACAATAGTGAAACCTTTTCTGATTTCATTTTGTTTTGTATCATATATTTCACGTTTTTACTGTTTTATATTGTGTATATTCAAACACACAATTAGCTTCTTGTGAACGTGTTCAGTAGCTTTTCTTTAAACATGGAAATCAAATTTTGCATTTAACAAATTAGGTTTCAGTCTGGGTTCCAATTTGCCAGTATTTATGTCAGGTAAATTATAACAAGTAACAATGAAGGTTTACTACATAGTACTTAATAGGCCATTATTGTGAGACATCAGGTTTAACTTAAGGCGAAGTACATATTACTGTTAGTTACATAGATATAGTGCTACAACAACTGAATATCTCCTCCCATGAACAATCACTTTTCTGCTTAAAGGCAGAGCTTATTTTGTAATGATAATTACCCCATTCAGGTACTAACTGCCTTATCACACATCTCCTCCAAATTTTGATCAGGTTTTTTTTTAGATTACTTACAGTGTGGAAACAGGCCCTTCAGCCCAACAGATCCACACCGACCCTCCGAAGAACAACCCACCCAGACCCATTCCCTTTCACCTAACACTATGGGCAATTTAGCATGGCCAATTCTCCTAACCCGCACATTTTTGGACTGTGGGAGGAAACCGGAGCACCCGGAGGAAACCCACACAGACACAGGGAGAATGTGCAAACTCCACACAGTCTGTTGCCTGAGGCAGGATATGAACCCGGGTCTCTGGCGGTGTGATGCAGCAGTGCTAACCACTGTGCCACCGTGCCGCCCACTTGTTATACAATTGTTACAAATAAGTAAAGTTGTCTTATAATCATCCAATCTCCTCTCAGTTACCAACTTCATAAAGGCTGACAACTTAGTTGCATTCAAAGTCTGTTGTTTGAGAACAAAATGCTTAGATACAGTTAACATACTGGACCCTTGGTGGATCTCCTATTTTCTGAAAGTCCTTTGCTGATGACAAATTTGGCATTGGTTTTGCTGTTGAATAGTTGTTTCCCTGCAGAGTTTTGAGTTTCCTCAAAATGATCAGAATACAGTTGACTTTTTGAATGAAGTAAATCTCCATTTGTTGTAATGAGGCAGAATTGAATGTGATCGTTTGATTCTCATACATGTACTTTTCGATAACCTTGTCATTTTATCAAGTTCAATCACAGACACTAATGCTGACACTGCTATTTCAGTGCTATTTCTTCTAGACACCCGAATGACTGTCTGCATCAAAAGTCTACTGCTATGTGGCTATGATGTCAAGATGATTGCATAATCAGGACATTCATCTCCAGTTGAAAACAATCGACTCGCTCCTCCAACCTTGCAAAATTCGTAATATTATATAAAATGCCAGACACTGAGTGTAATTCATCAAAATGATGATTTTTATCTTCTTTAGTCCATCAGATATTCTTCTGAGACTTATCAAATCTTATTGTTCTTGAGATGAGTCATATTGATCATTCAAATTAAACCAAAATGCTGCAGATGTTGGAATGTTGGCAATAAAATCAGAAAATGCTGGAGAAACCCAGGAGGTCTGACAGCATCCATGAAAAGAGAAATAGCGCTCCTAGTCTGAAAAAAACTCCCTCTTCAAGAAGAATGGGTTCTGAAATTCTGAAGAACAGTCATATCAAATTCAAAATATTAACTTTGTTATCTCTCCATATTGCAGCCAGGTCTTCTGCATTTCTCCAGCATTTTCTGTGTTTGTTACTGCATATCTTTTGTTTCTTCTATCAAAGTAGATAATCTTAGACTGATCTATTTTATATTTCATCTGCCATGGTCCCACTCATTCAGCCCATCTAAATACTCCAACAGCTCACATTCCTACCAATCTTTGTATCATTTGCAAACTTGGAAATGGCCCCACTTTGAAATCATTGATGTAGGTTGTGAATGACTGGGCCCAAGCATTAATTCTTGCTGTAACTCAACAAATCATGCCCTGCCAATTTGAGAAGTAATCATTTATTCCTACTTTCTGCATTCTGTCTGTTAACTAACCCTTAAATCGTACTAGTATATTATCCCAAACCAATAGGCTTTAATTTTCTTTTCTAATCTCTTTGTGTAGGACTCTTATCAAAAACCTTCTGAAAATCTAAATCCACCAAATCCACCAGTTCCTCCTTATTGACTCTGCCAGCAAAATGCTCAAAAAAACTCATCATGTTTATCAAACCTAATTTTCACTTCATGAATCCATTTTAACTTTGTCCAATTAAACAACTATTTTCAAAAGCAGAATATGCTCCTAGACCTATAGATAAAAGAAATGCTTTTGTGTTTTCTCTGAGTTTATGCAATCCTGAAGCAATTTTATGTTGCAAAAAATTCTCTTCTGTAGTTTAATTATTCAGTATTTCCCACGCTGAAGAATTTGTGATCTTAAATCGGTTTGGAAGTGTAATCATTTCTTTTTTCATTGTAATTGCATCAAATGGCTGCTGTTTCACTTACTTAAATGATTTACTTGAAAGTTGTTGCAGAATATTTCTATAGACACAACTGATTTTGCTGCTTCGTGTTTTAAATTGTATAATCATTCAATTTATGAAATATCTTCTTCAACAGCTCTTTTGGAATAAAGCAATTATTTTCTTTAAATACTGCAAAAAATGCTTAGTTCACAATTTATCAGCATTAAGACCGTAGCTTAATTAAGGTTTTTAACCTGTATCTTATTTGCGTTTTCAAAAATTTTCCTTAATTTCTGCTAATTAAAGTTGAAAAACTTATAAATGCTTCAGAAGTATCCTCCTATTTGTATCGCAACATTATTTAATAAAAGAGTTTGAAGAACATCAAATGGTTTCAAATGAATTTTAAAAATCATGAGATCTTGGGAAGACCAAGAGTTGGCCATTGTTCATACAGTCAAATGATTAACTTGACTGGATGTGTATGTAATTAATTAATAATGCAATTGGTTTGTATTAGCCAAAGGTGGTCCAACGTAAATGTGTTTAAATGTATGTTTCCATTTGTTCAGAGAAGATATTTCTGGATCCCTAGAGGTTTTCTTCCCATTGGAGTAACATCAACAAACTCTGGTACTGAAAATGGAATCCGGGTGTCAAGTGTTTCATTTAGTTATTCTGCCTCAGCACAAGGAAGTGAAACAATATAAACTTTTAATCAAACAACTGTCTTCACTGAGAGTAAAAGTAACAAATTGAAAACATTTTGCTTTGTTATGTTAAATGTATTTGACATTGTGCAGCTTCAGAAAGAGTTATTTTTGAAATGTCAGAATAATTTCCACAAACCTGAGTCCTGTGCAGAGATGTTTCACAGGCTAAATATTTCTTCTCATTCAGCAGCAAGAAAAATATAATCATAGAGTCTGAGACTTGGAGTTATTTCATTTTTAATACGTGGAATTGATTGCAATGTTACCTCGTGTAGAAGCTTAATTGTTGAACTTCGAAACAAGTAAAGAATTACATTTTCCCTTTTATGGCTGTGTTTCTTCAAGTGAGATTTTTGGCTCCTGACACAGCAATCTCTCTCATGCAATCATCCGTTCTTCATTTAATTAATTTTGCCTTAAATAAATTTGCCTCAACAGAGCCCACCTAGATGCACTGTGTGCAAGCGCTTAACACTGCTGGTCTTTGAGATATTCTTTCTGGTTGTACATATCAACCCTCCTTCCAAGATGACGACAGAGTAAGACACCACAGCTGAAGCTCATCAGGTCTGTCTGTTTCTTTTCTTTCTGTTTCCTTTTTTTCTCTTTTGTATTTTTATTCTCTCTTTCTTCTTGTGACTGTCCTTATTTCCCAGCTTCCATGCCGACTTAGATTCTCTGCCTTAGTGTGGACCCAACGTGGCTGACTCCCAGCCCAGCATGATGGTTTCTTGACAGCCTGGTGTGGTGGTCTCCAGGCCTAGTGTGACCTCAGCATGGACCTCGAACCTCAAGAAGATTCCACAGCAGTCTTCTGGCCTTGGGAATCTCAAGGTAAAGCCCAATACAGTCTGGAGTCAATGTGTGGTGTGGACGAGGCTAGGTGCTGGTGTGGACTAGTTTACAAGGACTGTTCATTTTCTAATTTATTCCGATGATCTGTTTTGTTGGAAGTTTTATTTCTTTCGTTTTTTTTAATTGGTTTTTTCACTAAGAATTTGTACTTAATAATCTACCTAGGTACCTTTGTACCTAAGATAGCAATTTGTAAACTCTTCACTGTACACATTTGAGTGTATGTGATAGTAAAATTAATTCAATTCAATTCATTTCCATCGCTTCAGACACTGCAAGCAGGAACTGTCCTTCACATTATGGTCTGGCACAATTATCCCTAAGGAAATGACCAAGAGAGGCAAGTTAGTCAATTCATTCACCTGGAGGGACCTGGAGGTACTGGTGGATCAATCTCCACCGAGGGAGAGGAAGGCAGTGCTGTATCCCACTTACTGGCAAATGGGACACACCATAACTGTAAGTCAATTTGACATCAAGGTAGTGATTTGGCCCAGAGCAGTTCTGAGGTGAAACACAATGCACAGCAGTGAGGGAAGAAGGTTAATCATCTCATAAGCTCCCAAAGTGTAAATAAAACAAACTTCTTTCTGCTACCTCACCATCAGAGGACCACTACTCATGCTATCTCTGCATTTGCTTCCCGCCAGGGATTACAGACTAAAACTCTCATTCATTCATGTAGGCTGTCCACTCAACAGCTCTCACCCACCTCATCCTCCTAAAATGTAAACCCTTCTTGCCCTCTTGCACTTCTGACTCATTCAATGGAGACACTTGGCCACTTCTGTTCTTGCATCACCGCAAACTGCTCTACCATCATACTCAGTCGGTCCCTCTGACTCATTAAAGGAATCCACTTCCTGGATTGATATCTCCACTGCACTGGATTGATGTATCTGGAATCCTCTAAATGGTTACATTTGACCTCCATGACTGACTTTGCCTCAATCCCTGACCTGCAAAGATATGGATCCCTGGTCAATGGCCAAATCCCTAGCTTGGAATCAAACAAACCCTGACTGCAGCAGTATTATCTGATTCACCATGATCCTCCTTGACCCTACTAAGGACGAGAACCCTTTGACTTTCAAGCATGGCCATTTGGTTGAAAAATGTATGTTGTGCTTGCCATGTAAACTGCTGACATATACTGTAGGCGTGATATTGGCGTACATTGTACAGTACAGCAATGCAACCTCTCTCTTGATTGTTCAATGCTCTGAAACATGACAAGCTGCCTGTTTAGCTCTATTCACTGTGAATCAAAAACAGCCACCAAGACTGGCGGGCTTCAAGTAAGGAAAAAGTCAGTGAGCACTAATAAATTAAACCATAAATGTATCCTGTGTAGTTGCATGAGTTGTGTTTATATCCCGCATGCTTCACTGTCTGTGCCAGCAATAATTGCCCATCCATAACTAACCTTAAGATGATGATGCTGAGCTGGCTTCTTGAATCACTGCCGTCCCTGTCATTAGAAGCAGAGTTCCAGAAATTTAATCTTGTGACAATGAAGGAATGATAATACAGTTCTGTGTCAGGATGTTGTGTGGCTTGAAGGGAAAGTAGCAGGTGATGGTCCTAAGTATCTCCTGCCCTTTTTCTTCCACATGGTGAAAGTCGTGGGATTATAGGGTGGCATTAAAGTAGTTTTGGAGAGTTGTTGCACTGTATCTTGTAGTTGCTACACACTGCTATTGCTGAGAATCAGTGTTAGTGGCAGTGAATATTGTAAGTGAGGGATGGTGTGTCAATCAGGCTGCTTTATCTGAACAGTTTGTATGTATATGTAGGCCTTGGCACCTGTCCACCTCCATTTGCACCTTGGTAGGTTGCAGCTCTGACTCTAGCATGCACTTAACTCTGGAAATGAAAATCACAGGTTAACTTTCAGGATTGGCTTTCAGTAGTCAGGAACACAATATTGGCAAAAGGCCCAAGAAGCTTCCCAAATTAAAAGGGATATCTTGTACAATTTCTGAGAAACCATCCCCATCAAAACTGTTCCCAACTATTGACTCCATTCCTTTACATGATTATCTTCCAAGTCTGAACCAGATTGTCTGCAAGTTTGGTGTTGCAAGTTTCTGATTACATATTTGCACCTTTGGTAAAGTTGCCCAATCCCACTTATGTAACATCACATGGGTCTGCCTATGCCTCAGTTCCACTTCTGCTGAAACCCTCATCCATACCTCTTCTACCTCTAGACTTGACTATGCTAATACACCTGTAGCCTCCACCCACCATACACAGAAACTCATAATTCTGTTCTCTATTTCCTAACTGCCACCAAGTTTAATTCATTCCATTCCACCTCTCTTCACTGACAAGCTCTTGGATGAGTAATATTTTGATTTTAAAATTCTTATCCTAGTTTTCAACTCTCTCTCTCTCTGACCTCATGCCCAATTATTTCTTCACTTCCCTCCAGCTATACAATCCGCAGATATCTGCACTCCACTTCGAGCATCACCAATTTGTCTACCATTTATTGACCATCATTTTCACTGTCGATGCTGTAATTTCTATAATTCTCTCCCTCCCTTCATTTTGCTTCTTTAAAACCATCTCCTGGACCACATTTTTGATCATCTGCCTGAATATCTCCACCCCTGGCTCCAAATCAAATAGGGCAACAATATCCCCAGTTAATTATATTGGTTGAGGATTCAGTCCATTGGTCTGTGTAGTCAGTAGGAAACCAGTATGAAACTTAATGCATCAATGTGGGCTTTCCCACATTAAGGATAAACTGATCTATAATAATGCTTAGTTAACAACTAATATACAGTTATGACAATTGAAATAATTGCTTTTTGTGTGGCTTCACATTCACCTTAAAACAGATTGAACAAAAGGTCTTTCATTACAACGAACAGGCAATTAATCATCACAAGTGGTCTCCAATTTGCCTGATTTATATGTATTTCTATTAATAAATTAAACATTTGCACAAAGCATCATCAAGACCTAGAATGAGTTTCAGTAACTAGCCACCGGGAGCCACCCATTATCCCCATTAACATTTGAAACCTTTGGTACCAAAATTAATCACCTGTTAACAGGAACACTTCCACAATCAAATATCTAAAATTCTACCCTTGTGCGTATGAAGATCAAATCACTGTAGTCCTACCAGAATAGGGCTGCTCTCTCATTAGAAAGAGATGACTGGTGGTGATTTAACCTGAGGGACACCGTAGCTCAGGTGAGGGGAAAGGTTGAGAAGGAGAGTCCTTCATAGTAATCTCAGCCAGTACGGGGATGAAATCCATGCTGTTTACATCATACTGCTTCATAAACTAACTGTCCAGCCAACTGAGCTAACCAACCCCCTATGTAGATACAAAGCTGCTATTTACACTTGCTCCCCAATTATGAAAATGTAACAAATAAACTACCTTATATAAAAAAGAAAACTAAATCAACACAGTTTCAAAGCAAAAGCAATTTGAGTTGCTGCACATGCTATTTGCTTAACCTTTCCTAACAGATTATTTCATTCTCAAGGGGAATATCCCATTGATCAACACCAGTACAGTACATTTCATTGCTGATAAATCCTACTTTCATTATCATTTCTGACTCTTGGAACTGCAATGCAACAAGAAATATCAGATTAATGAGGCCCAGATTCCATGCACAACTGCCATGTTTCTGTTGTGGTTCTGTTCGCCGAGCTGGGAGTTTGTGTTGCAAACGTTTCATCCCCTTTCTAGGTGACATCCTCAGCGCTTGGGAGCCTCCTGTGAAGCTCTTCTGTGATGTTTCCTCTGGCATTTATAGTGGCTTGTCTCTGCCGCTTCCAGTTGTCAGTTCTTGCTGTCCGCTGCAGTGGCCAGTATATTGGGTCCAGGCCGATGTGTTTGTTGATAGAATCTGTGGATGAGTGCCATGCCTCTAGGAATTCCCTGGCTGTTCTCTGTTTGGCTTGCCCTATAATAGTAGTTGTTGTCCCAGTCGAATTCATGTTGCTTGTCATCTGCGTGTGTGGCTACTAGGTATAGCTGATCGTGTCGTTTCGTGGCTAGTTGGTGTTCATGGATGCAGATCGTTAGCTGTCTTCCTGTTTGTCTTATGTAGTGTTTTGTGCAGTCCTTGCATGGGATTTTGTACACTACATTGGTTTTGCTCATGCTGGGTATCAGGTCCTTCGTTCTGATGAGTTGTTGTCTGAGAGTGGCTGTTGGTTTGTGTGCTGTTATGAGTCCTAGTGGTCGCAGCAGTCTGGCTGTCAGTTCGGAAATGTTCCTGATGTATGATGTTCCTACTATACATCAGGAACATTTCCGAACTGACGGCCAGACTGCTGCAACCACTAGGACTCATAACAGCACACAAACCAACAGCCACTCTCAGACAGCACCTCATCAGAACGAAGGACCCGATACCCAGCATGAGCAAAACCAATGTAGTGTACAAAATCCCATGCAAGGACTGCACAAAACACTACATAGGACAAACAGGAAGACAGCTAACGACCCTCATCCATGAACACCAACTAGCCACGAAACGACACGACCAGCTATACTTAGTAGCCACACACGCAGATGACAAGCAACATGAATTCGACTGGGACAACACTACTATTATAGGGCAAGCCAAACAGAGAACAGCCAGGGAATTCCTAGAGGCATGGCACTCATCCACAGATTCTATCAACAAACACATCGACCTGGACCCAATATACTGGCCACTGCAGCGGACAGCAAAAACTGACAACCGGAAGCGGCAGAGACAAGCCACTATAAATGCCGGAGGAAACATCACAGAAGCACTTCACAGGAGGCTCCCAAGCACTGAGGATGTTACCTAGAACGGGGACGAAATGTTTGCAACACAAACTCCCAGCTCGGAGAACAGAACCACAACAATGAGCACCCAAGCTACAAATCTTCTCCCAAACTTTGAATGCCATGTTTCATTTTAAACTGCAGGCATTTGCTTCAGCAGCAGAAGTGGGGCAACTGAGATAATGCATGGGTAGAAAATATTTGATAGGATATACTGGGAAATCTGGTCATGCTTATAGTGGATAAGTCACCTAATGAGGATGGTTTGCAGCTCAGGTTGCAAATAGAGCAAAGACTTGCCATGATTGTCCAATAAGGTTAGGAGGGAAATGATTGGAGAGTGGCAAACATGACCCCTTTACTCAAAACTGGGTTTGTAGATATTTTTAGTCATTTGATCCAGGATTACTTGCATCCACACACAAAATGAGTTCCCGGGTGACTGAAGAATCCAGTGTAAGCCTTACAATCTCTGTCACTCTTGGAGCAATGGGAGGGTGGGATACTCAGGTTGCCATGCACCCTTTTCTCTGCCAACACAGCTTCAACTTGCAATTTGGAAAGATACTCAGATGCTACCACTCCACTTTGGATCAACTTGGGCCAGAGTTTGCCAGCTGTCAATAAGAATACTGCGCTTTGTTTTAAAAGAGGCTTCGAGACTTTTTTGAAGCATTTTCTTTGCCCACCTGGGCCTTGCTCCATTGATGTCATGTATAACTGAACATAAAAGGAAGGATTTTGTGCTTCAGCTATGTAGGGCATTGGTTAGACCACACCTTGAATACAGTGTGCAGTTTTGGTCTCCTACTTAAGGAAGGATGCAAATACATTGGAGACAGTCCAATGGAGGTTTATGAGATTGTTACCTGGAATAAATGTGTTGTCTAATAAATAAAAATTGGTGCATCTGGGCTTGTCCCCACTGGGGTCTGGAAGATAAGGGGTGATTGAACTGAACTATGTAAATCCTTTAATGGCCTTGACAAGGTGGCTGTGGGAAGGACTTTTCCTTTTCTGGACTGGTCCAGAGTAGCAAACATTCCCTAAAACCTCGGGGTCACCCTTTTACGACAGAGGTGAAGAGATAGGTTTCTGTCAAAGGGTTGCACACTTTTGGAATTCTCTGCCTCAGCCATGATCTTTTTGAATGGTGGAGCAGGCAGGCGGTGTTGAGTGGTCTTTATGTGTTCCTATTTTGTACGAGTGGAGAGTTTGTTCTGGGACTCTTGCCTCAGGCATATGGACAAGAGGTCCTGCTCAGTACCTATTTCTAGTAACAACAGGCCAATCATAGAAACATAGAATCACTACAGAGTGGAAGCAGGCCATTCAGTCCATCTTGTCCACACTGTCCTTCTAAACAGCATCCCACCCAGACTCACCCCACCTTACCCTATCTCCGTAACCCTGCTTTAATGGTAGTTCAAGTTTGCAAAACAAGTATTTGGGACACATTGCACAAAAGTTTTTAAAGTTATGAAATGTTGTCTTTGCTATCAAGTATCATGTCCAGTGATTTTTTTTTGTGAGCACCACAACTATGGATTATAAATGATTAGGAATTGTTTCATTTTTGCAGTTTCTGGCACATTTTTGGATTATGAATTCCCAGGTCAACCTTTATAATGAAAACTGTATAAACTTGTCAACATTCAATTTCTACTAGAAGTGCTATATTGCCACCATTAAAAAGTGAGAGTAATTATTTTTCACCAAGCAGTTTCTGTTATAATTATTAATATCAGAATTTACAAAGATATAAAAATTAGGATAGTATGCATTATGTTAAGTAGGGACATACATTATCCAACCAAGTTATGTCCAATTAGTCTAGACTTTCCAACCTTCCATTACTGAGACATTAATTCTAGTTCTAGCTGCCAGTGCACTATATCACTAGAGAACAATCAGAATATAAAATATTTGTGCTTGTACTATTGCTTTGAATAAGTTAGAGAATATAGTGACACATCAAACTTAGTTACATTGATTTAAGATGATTGAAATGAACTCAATTCCAGTTGCACAAAATAATGTATAGAGGCATTATATTCAGGTTGATATGTTTGGGACAGCGATTCATGGCTAAGAGAGTCAGGCTATGGATAAAAGGTCACTGAGAGCTAGCCTCTGGTCATAATTATGGGAACAACCTAGCAACTGTCTGAAATTGTTTCAAGCTGAAATTTCCATTGTAAAAATGCAAACAGATTCAAACTGGTTCAAAGAGTAGGTTGGGGATACAGTAATTGGAATGCTCATTAGGGTTGGAGGGGTGCAAAGATTTGGGGTACATGAGACAAGAGCAGGAACGAGGATTCAAGACTATCAAGACAGATGGATTACCTTTCAAGGCTGTAAATCTTTGTTAATTAATCTCCATCAGCTCAATTGTGGGAAAGCATTTTTCAGGAATTGCTTTCTGTGAATTTGAAAAGATGCATCATGAACCATCAATAGATTGTGTTTTCTGTATTTTGTTTAAAATGATCGCAGCACAGAGAAAAAAATAAATTCTGTTCACACTCACAATAGAAAATGTTGGCTTTAGCTGCAAGGAGACCACAGATTGGATCATTACATCAATAGGGAGTGAAAATTAAAAAGAGACTGTTTTGAGGAATGGTCACAGGACTTGAAATATTAACTCTGTTTTTCTTTCCACAGCTGCTGCCAGACATGCTGAGTTTCTCCAACAATTTTTGTTTTTGTTTGTGGCAGGAAAAGCCATTTGGGGAATTGAATAGTGAAAAACAATTTGAATTTTGGGATGGAGAGGAGATCAGGGTTGATTTTGGCAGTGTTGACGCAGGTGTTCATGTGAAGAAAGCAGCCACCTGCACTGGTGACAGAGTTAGGACAAAAAGTAAGCATGAGAGGCAGACAAAAAATACCAGGATAGATAAGTGTGCAACAAAAAAATTACTTGCATATATCTCATTTTACTTCTTATGTTTCATTTTACATTGAAGCTTAGCAGAATAGAATTTGATAATGACAAAATAAGCTTGACAAATCAATGCAAATCAAATAAAAAAGGCTGCCACCATATTGATTTACAAATATAAACACATTCCATTACCAGATTGTATGCATAATTTCTAAGCAAAATTACACAAACATTCTTAATTCTATCTTTAATATGAAGGCTAAGGTAATCAAAAATATATTTATAAGCATTTTCTAGATCCTCTGCCCAAATGCTTCATTAGTGAACCCTAGTCAATTTTACCTAATTTTTGCCTGACCCTGATTTATGAATGCATCCACGAATACAAACAGACAAACAAGGTGCAAGCCATTCAGCCCCATTCTACCATTTAATGAAATTATGGCTGCTTTGATTGTATCTTCAATCCATAAAACATTACACCTCCTTGCTAATTAAGAAACTACCTTCTTCTACCTTAAAAAAAATTCAATGACAACTGTTCCTTTGTTTAAGAAGGACGACAGGGATAATCTGGGAAATTACAGGTCAATGATCATTGCATCAATGGTAGTGAAATTATTTGAGAAGACTTTTAGGAATTGGATTTACTTGGAAATAAAAAGTTTTATTAGTGATAGGCAGCATGGCTTTATGCAGGGAAGGTTGTGTCTCACAAATTTGATTGAGGTTTTTGAGGAAGTGATGAAGATGATTGATGAGGGCAGGGTTGTCTGTATGGACTTTGGTAAGGCCTTTGACCAGGTCCCTGATGGCAGGCTGATGCAAAAGGTGAAGTCACATGGGATCTGCGGTGAGCTGGTAAGATGGATACAGAAAACTGATTTTGTGAAAGAAGGCAGAGAGTTGCTATGGAGGAGTGATTTCCTGACTAGAGATCTATGACCAGTGGTATTCCACAATTTTCAGTGCTGGGGCCCCTGTCATTTGTAATATATATAAATGATTTGGGGGAAAATGTAAGTAGTCTGATTAATAAGTTTGCTGATGACACAAAGATTGGGAGAACTGTGGATAGGGAGGAAAATTGCTAGAAGAAACATAGACAGGCTGGAGTCTTGGGTGGAGAAATGACAGATGGAGTTTAATCAAACAAATGCAAGGTGATGCATCTTGGAAGGGAAATATATAGTAAATTGCAGAACCATTAGTGGTATCAGCATACAACAAGATCTGAACGTACAGGTCTATAGTTCCCTGAAAGTGGGTACAGAAGTGAATAGTGGTTTTGAACGCTTGTCTCCTTTCACTGGTCAGTACATAGAATATAAAATTGGCAAGTCATGTTGCAGCTGTTAGGCCACATGTTGCAGCTCGAACATTGTTGGGCCACATTTGGAATATCATGTACACTTCTGGTTGTTATCCTGCCAGAAGGATGTGGAAGCAGCAATTTATCAGGATGTTTCCTGATTTGGAGAGTATTAACTATGAGGAGAAATTGGATAAACATGATTTGTTTTTACTTGAAAGTCAGGATGTGACCTCATAGAAGTTTACAAATTTACGAGAGACATGGACAGAATGAATATCAGAGTTTTTTTTCCAAGAGTAGAATTGTCATTGACTAGGGGACGTATGTTTAAAATAAAAGGGGGTAACTTTAAAGGAGATGGGAGAGGCAAATGTTTTTTACACAGAGGATGGCAAGTGCCTGGAAACTGCTGCCAGAGGAGCTGGTGGAGGTGGATCCAATAGTAATGTTTAAGAGGCATTTTGATAGACATAGGATAGACAGGGAATGGAGGGATACAGCCTGTGTAGGGGCAGAGGATTTTTAGAATGGAAACATGTCACTTGGTAGGCTGAAGGGCCTGCTCCTGTGCTGTACTGTTCTTTTTTGTGTTTCCACCACCTTTTGAGTATGAGAGTTCATCTTTGTTGTAAAAGGGTGACTCCTGAAACAGTGATTCCTCATTTGAGATTCTCCCTTAAGAGGAAGTGTCCTTCCACATTCACCTTGCCAAGACCCCCGAGAATCTTATATGTTTCAATCAATTCATTTTTAAAATCTTTTAAATTCCAGATGATTCCAACCTAGCCTGTCCAACATTTCCTCAGGCTGATGTATTTTCTGTGAATTGCTTCCATACGTTTACATCCTACCATAAACCAGATATCACAACCATAGATTGGAACCCCAAAACACTGTGGACATTTTAACTTTATAATCTCAAAACATAACTTTTTAAAAATGAGAGTCTGTTGATACAAATTAAACAGGCATCTTGAGGGACAAACCCCCCAGAATGTTTCACATATGGATGCTAAAGGAACTTCGAGTCATAGAATTGTACAGCACGGAAACAGACCCTTTGGTCCAACTCTTCCATACCGACCAGAAATCCTAAATTAATCTAGTCCCATTTGCCAGTACTTGGCCCATATCCCTCCAACCCTTACTATTCATACATCCATGTACCTTTTAAATGTTGCTATTGTTCCAGCCTCTACCACTTCTTCTGGTAGCTCATTCCATACATGCACCACCCTCTATGTGAAAATGTTGCCCCTTAGGTCCCTTTTAAATCTTGCCCCATTCACACTAAACCTATGCCATCTAGTTCTGGGCTCCCCCACCCCAGGTAAACTGTCTATTTACCTTATCAATGTCCCTCATGATTTAAGTACCCCTATAAGGTCAGCCCTTAGCCTCCGACACTCCAGTGAAAACTTCAAACAATTGTTCTTCAAAAGGTAGGCAGTGGAAGGGAAAGTTAAAACATATCGGACTGTGGCAAAGATAATGAGAGACAAACAAGATCATGCTCAACAGCAAGGCACACCCTGTAGATTATGTCCCAACTCTAAACATATTTTGTGTTTTTCCCTCTGAAAAGTGCAAAAAGATGAGGGTTAAAATGGCAGTTGCAACTTGACTGGAGTGTGCTAAATAAAGGGTAACTTGGTGATGGGATGCCAGCCTCTGCAGAGTTACTTCAACTGTTAAAATACTTTGAGGATCACAGTTGAAGAACTATCCCTTAGACAACCCCATGTTATAAGCAAAGACCCTTACTCATTCAGTACTGAATGCTTGCAAGCTAGCAGCCTGATGAAATGAAAACAGGGTTGTAACATGACTCTGTCATCCTGAACATCAAAATTCAATCATATTCAGAAAAAAATAACAACCACAGGATCTCAAATAATTTACAAAACTAAGCATCATGAAATTAGTTGGTCAACTGCTGACATGAACGTAACCAGTAACCTCCACAACATTCAACTATCTGTTCTTCATGAACAATTCAGAGACAGAATATAGATAGATATGGATATAGATTTTATTTTAACTTTTATTTGGTCTCATTGTTATTTCTAATCTTTCTGCATATACATTGTGTTACTAATTTTTCTTGCATTGAGCAATTAACAAGCTCACTCTTTGTAACTCAACAAAGCCTGGCTAAAATGGTTCCTTTTAAAAACAGTTTTTCATGAGGTCTGGTAAAAAGAGGGCAGTGTTCCTTTTTAAATCAAGGGAATCTAGTTCATCCCTCCATACCCAGGAGTTTAACTGATTTAATTGCTATTATTCCTACTGTTATTGTGAGAGAAATTGAATATAAATAGTACAGATACATCCAAGCTTTTTGCAATTGATGTACTAGGACACAAATATCCCTCTGCAATATGGAGCTCTGCTGTCTCTCACCGTTTAGCTAATAAATTATTCTTCATTGCATGTTTCATTTTAAAGTTCATAACAAATTGCAAACAAAACATTTTTCCAAAAACACTGTGGCGATAATGTCAAGTTGATTTGTTCAGGTCTTTCCTTACACCTGTACTTCAGTCTATAAATAGGACCCACTACTTAATTTCCCCCTTCTCATTAAGGGAGAGATTTTTAAAAAAGGCAAAAAAGAAGAGCAATATACTTTCGCAAGTAAAACCACAAGTTTATTTTATGATCTAAGTCAAGAGCACGTTTGCAAAGATTGCATCATCATAAGTATTTTTAGATGCTTTTGGTGAAAAGGCTACAGTTCCTCAGATGTAGAACAAATTAGTTCCTAAATTCATTCCCTGGTTAGTTCATAACCAAATGGATAACCAATTTCAACAGTAACAGGCCAAGAATATATACTCAGGCTGGGTGAAGGATCCTGGGTCAACTTTCAAGGATTCTAGGTAGTCCTTTAAGGATTCTGGGTAATCCAAGATGGAGGATGGGAAAATAATTTTGGCTGGAAGAGCTGCTCCTTGTTTGAGGCATTTTCAGTGTTGGAGCTGATTTTCTTGAATTCTAGGAGCAGTAATTACTGTTTTATAAGCTGTTGCATTGTTTTGGTACTTCTGAAAAAATAAGATCAAAGCAACAACAATTTAAGAAGGAGGAAGAGAGAGACAAAGCAGGACACATGTGAGAGGGGAAACAAATGAGCAGCCAACCTGTACAGCTGACTGTCTCTGCGTTTAGTTTCAAGTATCTCTAGACATTGGAGTGTGTTCTAAGAAAAATAAACAAACAGTGAAATTCACAGCTGATCTTGGAGAAACCTGTGTGGGAGAGCTCCCAGTAGCAGAACAGCTAGTGAGTTTTGAGAAGATTTGCAGCACCGGTTGAGGTTCTGGATGTACATTTGCTCACTGAGCTGGAAGGTTCGTATGTTTCTTCAACATACTAGGTAACATCATCAGTGAGCTTCCGGTGAAGCTCTGGTGTTAGTGACCCACAATCTATCTATCTGTTTAGGTTTCATTGGATTGGTGATGTCATTTCCATGTTCATTTTCTCAGAGAGTGTTTAATGGGGTCCAAGTCGATGAGTTTGTTCAAAGAGTTCTTGTTGGAATGCCATGCTTCTAGGGATTCTCGTATGTGTCTCTGTTTGCTTTTCCTAGGATGGATGTGTTATCCTAGCTGAAGTGGTGTCCTTCCTCGTTTATATGTAAGGATCCTAGTGAGAGTGGGTTATGTCTTTATGTGGCTAGTTTGGTTGCAAATCTAATCGGATCGCACGGATCAATTGGAGTAGCATGTTGAGGCGGATAGAGATTTATAGGAGCAAGGGGGTGAGATAGATGGAAGTTGCAGAAAGGTAGGAAAACTACAGATACAGTCAGGTGGTTAGGTTACCCCCCAGAACAGTAGGAGATGTATGCATTTAGTGCAAGAGTCTCCTGTGGCTATCCCTATCTTAGCTGAAAATGTGTTGCTGGAAAAGTGCAGCAGGTCAGGCAGCATCCAAGGAGCAGGAGAATCGACGTTTCAGGCATGAGCCCTTCGATTCTCCTGCTGCTTGGATGCTGCCTGACCTGCTGTGCTTTTCCAGCAACACATTTTCAGCTCTGATCTGCAGCATCTGCAGTCCTCACTTTCTTCTCGAAGATTTTATCCCCATCTTAAACAAGTATGCTGTTTTGAGTAAATGTAGGGGATGAGGGACGCTCAGGGGAATGTAGCACTGACAGGCAGGTTCTTGGTACTGAGACTGGCTCTAATGTAATGAGGGTACATCAGATTACAAGCGATCGATTGTGAGAGGGGACCCTCTAATAAGAGGCACAGCCAGACATTTCTGCAGCTGGTAATAAGATATCAGAATGGTGTTGCCTCCCTGGTGCCAGGCTCAAGGATATCTCAAGAGGGTTCAGAATATTCTCAAAAGGGAGAGAGACCAGCAGGAGTTCACTGTACACATTGGAACTAAGGACATAGGAAGAAAAATGACGAGAATCTGAGGAACGAATATAGGAAGCTAAGCAGGAATGTAAAAAGGAGGACATCGAGGTAAATGAAATCTGAATTATTCATTGTGCCATAAGTTAGTGAGAGTAGGAACAGGAGGATAGAACAGATAAATGTGTGGCTGGTTTAGGGGAGACGGATTTGCATACTTGGATCATTGGAACATCTTCTGGCATAGAAGTGCCCTATATAAGAAGGGCGGATTACACCTGAATTGAAGGGGACTAACATACTGGTCGGGAGATTTGCTAGAGCTACTCAGGAAGATTAAAACTAGCAGAACGGCGTGGGACCCATGTAGATAGTGAGAAAAGAGATCAGTCTGAAAACTCGTGCAATTGGGAAAAAGAGCAAGTCAAACAATTAAGGCAGGCAGGAACAAAGGAGAGAATGAGGTAGGACTGATAAATTAAATTGTGTTTATTTCAATGTAAGAGGCCTAACAGATAAGGCAGATCAACTCAAGTCTTGGTTGGAAACATAGGAGTGGGATACCATAGCAATTACAGAGATGTGGCTCAAGGATGGACAGTACTGGCAGCATAATATTCCAGGATATAGATGCTTTAAGAAGGATAGAAAGGGGGATAAGAGAGGAAGGGGAGTGGCATTTTTGATTAAGAATAACATTAAGGTTGCACTGAGGGAGGATATTCCTGGGAGTAGAATCATTGAGTTATAGAGATGTACAGCATGGAAACAGATCCTTCGGTCCAACTCATCCATACTGATCCCAACCTAATCTAGTCCCACCTGCCAGCACTTGGCCCATATCCCTTTAAACCCTTCATATACCAATCCAGATGCCGTTTAAATGCTGTAATTGTACCAGCCTCTATCACTTCCTCTGGCATCTCATTCTACACATGTTCCACCCTCTGCGTGAAATAATTGTTCCTTAGGTCCCCTTTGTATCTTTCCTCCCTCACCGTGGGCGGCACGGTGGGTGGCACAGTGGCACAGTGGTGAGCACTGCTGCCTCACAGCGCCAGAGACCCGGGTTCAATACCCGACTCAGGCGACTGACTGTGTGGAGTTTGCACGTTCTCCCCATGTCTGCGTGGGTTTCCTCCGGGTGCGGGGGTATCCTCCCACAGTCCAAAGATGTGCAGGTCAGGTGAATTGGCCATGCTAAATTGCCCGTAGTGTTAGGTATAGGGGTTGCGCTTCGGCGGGTTGGTGTGGACTTGTTGGGCCAAAGGGCCTGTTTCCACACTGTAAGTAATCTAATCATCCTAAACCTATGCCTTCTAGTTCTGGACTTCCCCATGTGTAAAAAGTGAGGTCTGCAGATGCTGGAGATCAGAGCTGAAAATGTGTTGCTGGTTAAAGCGCAGCAG
Source organism: Hemiscyllium ocellatum (assembly GCF_020745735.1). NCBI lineage: Eukaryota > Metazoa > Chordata > Chondrichthyes > Orectolobiformes > Hemiscylliidae > Hemiscyllium > Hemiscyllium ocellatum. The sequence continues at coordinate 65,367,715 of NC_083406.1, read as the reverse complement.
GACAGGCAGCATCCAAGGAACAGGAAATTCAACGTTTCGGGGACAAGCCCTTCATCAGGAAAAGGGCTTGTCCTGATGAAGGGCTTGTGCCCGAAAAGTCGAATTTCCTGTTACTTGGATGCTGCCTGACCTGCTGCGCATTAACCAGCAACACATTTTCACCTCTGGACTTCCCCACCCCAAGGAAAAGATTTTATCTATTCATGCTATCCATGCCCCTCATGATTTCATAAACCTCTATGAGGTCACCTCTCAGCTTCCAATGCGCCAGGGAAAACAGCCCCAGACTATTCAGCCTTTCCCTATAGCTCAAATCCTCTAAACCTGGCAGCATCCTTATAAATCTTTTCTGAACCCTTTCAAGTTTCACAACATCCTTCTGTTAGGATGCATGCAATATTCCAAAGTGGCTTTACCAACATCCTGTACAGCCACAACATGACCTCCCAACCCCAATACTCAATGCTCTGACCAATTAAGGAGATCATAGCAAATGCCTTCTTCATTATCCTATCTCCCTGTGACTCTACTTTCAAGAAGCTATGAACCTGCACTCCCAGGTCTCTTTGTTCAGCAACACTCGTTAGGACCTTACCATTAAATGTGTAAGTCTTGCTAAGATTTGCTTTCCCAAAATGCAGCAGCTCGCATTCTGCTAAATCAAACTCCATCTGCCACTCCTCAGCCCATTGGCCCTTCGGGTCAAGATCCCATTGTAATCTGAGGTAACCTCCTTCGCTGTCCACTACACCTCCAACTTTGGTGTCATCTGCAAACATACTAACCATACCTCCTATATTCTCATCCAAATCATCTATATAAATGGCATCCAGGAAGGTTATTTGGGTGGAACTGAGAAGTAAGAAAGGGTTGGTCACCTTAGTGGGATTGTACTATAGACTCCCCCAATAGTCAGTGGGAAATTGAGAAACAAATTTGTCAGGAGAATATCGCAGTTATCTGTAAGAATAATAGGGTGGTAATGGTAGGGGTTTTAACTTTCCAAAGATAGACTGGGATTGCTATAGTTTTGAGGGTTTAGATGGAGAGGAATTTGTTAAGTGTGTACAAATTTCTCATTCAGTATGTGGCTTTACCTTCTAGAGAAGGAACAAAACTTGACTCACTCTTTGGAAATAAGGCAGGGCAGGTGACTGAAGTGTCAGTGGAAGAGCATTTTGGGGGTCACTGATCATAATTCTATACTTTTAAAACTAATGATGAAAATGGATAGACTGGATCTAAAAGTTGAAGTTCAAGATTAGGGGAAGGCCAATTTTAACAATGTTAGGCAACAACTTTCAAAAGTTGATTGGGAACAGATATTTGCTTGTCAAGGAACAACTGGAAAATGGGAAGCCTTCAGAAATGAAATAATGAGAGTCCAGAGACAATATGTTCCTGTTTGGGTGAGGGCAAGGCTGGAAGATGCAGGAAATGTTGGATGAGTGGAGAAATTGATGTTTTGGTTAAGAAAAGGAAGGAAGCATATGTCAGGTATAGACAGGAGAGATCCATTGAATCCCAAAAAAGAGTTTAAAGGCTGCAGAAGTATACTTCAGAGGGAAATCAGGAGGACAGAGAGGGGGCATGAGTTAGCTTTGGTAAATAGGGTTATTAAGGAGAATCCAAAGGGATTTATCAAATACATTAAAGATAAAAGGGTAACTTGAGAGAATAGGGCCCCTTAAACATCAGCAAGGCCACCTATGTGTGGAACCACAAGAGAGGACATAGATACGAAACAAGTATTTTGCATCAGTGTTTACTGTGGAGAAGGATATCGAAGGTAGTTAGCTTGGGGAAATAAACAGTGACATCTTGAAAAATATCCATATTACAGAGGAGGTGTTGATGGATGACTTAAAATGCATAAAGGTGAATAAATCCCCAGGACATGATCAGGTGTACCCTAGAGTTCTTTGGGAAGATAGGGAAGTGATTGTTGGGCTCTTTGCTGAAAGATCGATAGCCACAAGTGAGGTGCTGTAAGACTGGAGTTTGGCTAATGTGGTGCCACTATTTAAGAAAGGTGGTTAGGAAACTATACCGGTGAGGGTATAGACCTATAGACCTGTGAGCTTGACATCAATGGTGGGCAAGTCATTGGAGGGGATCCTGAGGGACAGGGTTTGCATGTGTTTAGAAAGGCAAGGACTGAATAGAGATAGTCAAACCTGACTTTGTATATGGGAGATCATGTTTCACTAACTTGATTGAGTTTTTTTGAAGAAGTAACAAAGAGGATTGATGAAGGCAGAATGGTGGACATGATGTATATGGACCTCAGTAAAACATTTGACAAAGTCCCACATAATAGACTGGTTAGCAAGGTTAAATCACATGCAATAATTAAACAGAGTAGAACATATGGTGGAGGTTTGCTTTTCATACTGTGACCAGTGGTGTGCCACTGTTTTTTGTCCACTGTTTTTTGTCATTTATATAAGTGATTTGGATGTAAATGTGGGAGGTGTGTTTAGTATGTTTGCAGATGACACTAAAATTAGAGGTGTAGTTGACAGCAAAGAAGGTTACCTCTGAATACAATGGGCCGAGGAGTGGAAAATGGAGTTTAATTTAGATAAATATGAGGTGCTGCAAACCAGGGCAGAAGTTAATGGTAATGTCCTGGGAGTGTTGCTGAATAAAGAGACTTTGGAGTTCATAGTTCCTTGAAAGTGGAGTCACAGGTAGATAGGATAGTGAAGAAGGCGTTTGGTATGCTTGCCTTTATTGGTCAGTGTATAGGAGTTGGGAGGTTATGTTGCAGCTGTCCAGGACATTGGTTAGGCCACTTTTCAAATACTGCGTTCAATTCTGGTCTCCATGCTAATGGAAGGATGTTGTGAAACTTAAAAGGGTTCAGAAAAGACTTACAAGGATGTTGCTAGGGTTGGAGGATTTGACCCTATAGGTAGAGGCTGAATAGACTGGGGATATTTTCCCTGGCATGTCTGAAGCTGACAAGTGACTTTATAGAGGTTTATAAAATCATGAGGGGCACAGATACAGTAAATAGACGAGGTCTTTTCCCAGGGTGGGCGAGTCCAAAACTAGAGGACATTGGTTTAAGGTGAGATAGGAAAACCTTAAAAGGGGAACTTTTTCATGCAGAGAGTGGTGCATTTATGGAATGAGCTGCCAGAGGAAGTGGTGGAGGCTGGTACAATTACAATGTTTGAAACGCATCAGGATGTGCATATCAATAGGAATATGGACCAAGTGTTGGCAAATGGGACAGCATTAATTTAGGCTATCTGGTCAGCTGGATGAGTTGGACCAAAGGGTCTGTTTCTGGCTGTACATCTCTATGACTGTATGGCTCATTAACTGGTAATTTTAATTACATCAAATAGTTTTCATATATATTTGAATTCAGTTTAAATTTCTGTGAGACAGTAATTTCTTTCAGTTTTGTTATTACTTTCTTGTATCAAATTTTTATACGGGTGAGCAACCTACCCAAAATCATTTCTGGATGGGCAACAAAGTGAAAGTAGGAAATGTTTGTTCTTTCCTTTATTGAGGTAAATCACAATTATTTTTGGGAAAAGTATAAAAGAACAACTATTACTTAATCATTTCAGTATTCCTAATAGAACTGGAAACAACAAATGCTGGAGATCACAATGGGTCAGACAGCATCCATTAGGAGTGAGCAAGCTAACTCTTCTACAGAGCTGGTTAAGTGGGGAGGGGGCAACATTAGTGCTGTAGTTTAGGGGTGGGGAAGTGGTAGGATGTGGAGTGCTGGTGGAGAAAAGATGTTGATAGTTTTGATTAACTGATCAGAATGTGAGAATGGAAGAACAATGGTGTGTCTACCTGCCAGATTTGAAAGGGCAGGCAGTCTAATAGAGCCATTTGAAACTGTATTATTTTTATATCTTTTTGTCAATAACACTTGACCCTGGAAAAAAAAGGTTAAGGGTCCTGGAACAATGTCGTTATGCATCCCAAATAAGTTCTTGATCTTATGATTTCACGAGGAAATGCAGCATTGAAAACTGATTAACTGAAGTGACTGGCACTATAGAATAGGGGAATGAAGGATTTGAGTGCATCTATTCTAAGTCTGCAAAATGACCTTTGCAAACTTTACCATAATTATGCTTGGAATAGATTGTGGTCGGGCATGAAGATCTTTTCTTCTTCTGTTTTCTGGATCCAGGGAAATAATGGATGCGAATGAGGTATGTGGCAATATAAAAACAAAGGTACTGGTTGTTTCATGTGATCATCTTTCAAGGTTTCATTTAAAAAAATCATGATTGACTTCCTATAAAACGTTGCAATCTGTCTGCAATCAATTTCAGACCAATTTATATGAAGCCATATGTCATCACAAGACTACTTTGGAATGAAATATTGATGACCTCAACTTAATGACATCCTGACTCTCTTCATCTTTTTATTCTTTGTGCTTCTTGCCTTTATAGCCTGCTCAGTGCTCAGGTGACATGGTTCACATGATTTTGCAGATCAACAGCATTTCCAAGCAGTTATCTCCCATGGGCTGATTTGATTTAGAAATAATAAAGTCTAATTTACCAATGCCAGCAGAATAATAAGTATTGTGCAGATTCAGATTTGATTTCTAGTCTCTTCATTCTCCAGAACTTTGTTCATGAAGTACTTCTCAATCGGCCTATTATTCTAAAATCTAAATATGCAAAGCTTATAATAAGGCTTTTTTTTCACAATCACATTAGGAAAGGTCTGATATATAATATGTATTTTTATTTGTATCCTGCATCTTTTTATATAGAATCTACAATTTTCTCATGTGATTTGACAGTCTATGTTCATTATAAAACCAATGGCCTGGCTTTTGTCATGTTCTGGTTAAATGTCCATTTTCTCAAGTTTAATGGAAGCTTTCTCTCCTTGAGGCCCAGCAAGATTTCCCACCATATCATCGCAGACTTGCCTCATCAGTTACCTGCCCTGCCCTATTTCGATGCTTTGGTCTGATACTAGCCTGATTCTACCATTGTCATGTTTTCAATGATAGGATATCCCAGAATTGTCATCCCTGGTACTGGTGCCATTTTGAAAAGGCTGTTACACACCAGATAAAGGCTGTCATTCTAGCGCTGTCCTGAATAGTGTCAGGCATTTTCCCCGAGACATGGCAGAGAAAGGAAAATATGCTTGAAGGTCCTGGTGAATGGGGTGATGCAGAGGAGGAACGTCCTTATCCCCAGGATCAGCAATGCGAGGCTGGGCTGAGGTTGCTTGCCAGGTCAGTGTGGGCTCAGTCACCTGTAACAATCTCCTGCAGTGTAGGAAGAAAGTCAATGACCACCTCCACTCTGTAGGCCAAGAGCTATAGTTTGCTACCTTACAATTATTGTATTCTGCTTCTGCACCCAGCTTTCTCCAAGGCTTATGATCTGCTATTCTCACTACAATTTATAACATCTTCCCTCACTCTCTGTCACCCATAGCAACACCCAGCACCACTTAATTTTCATACCCTCTGCACCATCTACTCACTCACTTGAGATAATTCACTATTTTCCTCCACTGGAATCTCACAAACTTTGAACTGGAATTAACAGTAAAAAATGAGGTCTGCAGATGCTGGAGATCACAGCTGCAAATGTGTTGCTGGTCAAAGCACAGCAGGTTAGGCAGCATCTCAGGAATAGAGAATTCGACGTTTCGAGCATAAGCCCTTCATCAGGAAGGTTCCTGATGAAGGGCTTATGCTCGAAACGTCGAATTCTCTATTCCTGAGATGCTGCCTAACCTGCTGTGCTTTGACCAGCAACACATTTGCAACTGGAATTAACAGCTGTGCCACTCACTTTTATCTCACTAAATTACTTCCTTTCTCTCACTCCAGGAGAACACAGCTCTAAAATGGTAGAAAGAGCCAAGACGGATGATGGGCTACAAAAATTCAGCTCCTCAATCCTATAGGGAGAGGATTCTAACCACAACCACCTTGAGTTGGTGAGTGACCATGCCCAAGCCTCTGGACTGATATCAGTGTCTTATTCTAACTATATAGAGACCCCTGAGTGAAGACTGCCTGCCTTCACTTGATTGAGGACTCCTGATATCATGGCAAGCATCCTGGCTTTGTTTCTGCACGGAACAGAAAGGCATGACAGAAGAAATCTGAGCCAGGCATTGCTGGCTGAAGGGACAAAATGTTAAAATGCAAGGCATAATGTCCTTGCATCAGCATTTCAATGCTGCACATTTAATGCTTTTTATACTGCTTCCATACCATCAACTCAGCACATATTCGAGGAGTGACCTCTCACTTAGCTTTCTTGTTGAATTTGTGTCTTCATTTTCAAATTTCCTTTTCTATACAATTTAATACATTGATAATTATTGTTTTGGAATATACTGACTGAACACTAATTTTCTTCTCATTGGATTTCTTTCATTTGTGACAGAGTGATATGCTTCATTGCAGATCTATTCATCCATGTGCAAGATGAAATGTGACAACCTGCTCTCTACTGAATGTTTCCAAAGTGACACTCCTTCTCAAGCTCTCCCCTCATCTGAGACACATCGACCCTCAGTTTAAACAACCATCAACTGTCTTCCAGTAGAACTTTGGCAATTTACCTTTATATGCACAACATCAGGGAAAAAGAGCGAACACATTAAATGTTGTAAAATAACAATAATCATTAACACTTACTAGGATAAAACTCAGTTTAAAATCAATTTGTAAAACAGAGTGGTAGGGTGGGCTTGGTCATAAATCTGCAGAACTCCCAAAACTGAATGTAGAAAACACAATGTATAATGAACCCAATCTTGTTCATTCGCATGCTTCTTGCATTGCAATACTCTGTTACCTCCTGCGCAGTCAGAGCATACAATACTGTTCATGGATGAAGATTACCACAGGCTTTAAAATTGTAACATCTTAAATTAGCAGTGCTGCTTAATATAAGTTGCATTATTTAAAAAGGATCTGTATTACGGTCTGCAGTAGTTACTGTCAGTGGTGGAGGAGTGAATCTGACCTTGGAAATAAGAATGGCACTTAGGAGAAAGCAAGGTCCATGATTTTTGGATTTTGCACTGGAGATTTTGGTGGAAGCAGTCGAAAGTAGAAAAGTGTATTTGCAGGGAGCTAGCAGGGCAGTGCAACCTCCACAACAGCTGTGGAGGTCAACAACATGGGTCATGCCCTGAGGACCTTAAAGCTCAACAACATCATCCAAGCAATCAAGGTCAATGAATGTATCTTTAAAATGTCATGTTTCTCAAACAGCATCACTGGTCTCAGACACACCTCAATGAACCATATTCATCAATCAGCTACCAACAATAGCCCAGTTTCTGTGCAGCAATGACAGCAAAATTGTGCTATGACCCCAGCTAATGTGATTGCTGGACAAGGTCGATCCCAGACTGAAATCCTGTTTGACAGATTATTTTTTTATTTTAAATTAATGGAATTTATTTTATTGAAACACAAATGGCAATGTTGCAAATTTAGTCTGAATTATAAAACAGAAGATTACTATAAAAATGAAATGAGGTTTGAATAGAAGATATACCAAGTTATTTGCATATGACACAATGTGAAAGATTCTAAAATACACAGTAAGTATACAATTCCACCTATACCACCATAGTCACTTTACAGGACTGAAATAATAGACAGAGTTCCCTTCTCTATGACACCTCAGAGGACATAAATATCAGAATAAGGGATCAGCCATTTAAGACAGAGATGAGGAGGAACATTTTTCTCTCTGATCATAGTCAAACTGTGGAATTCTTTACAATGAATGGCTGTCAAGGTTGATCTGCAAACATTTTCAAGGCTAAGATAGACAGATTTTAATTATTAAGGAAAGAAAGGGTAATAGGGAAAAGGCTGGAAAGTGGAGTTGAGAATGATCAGATCAGCTATGATCTCATCGAATGGCAGAGCTAACACATTATGCTAAATGGTCTGTTTCTCGTCTTATGGACTTACAACCTATAGGTTTGACTTAAGTGTTTTTTCAGTTTCTGGTTTTGAAAGCTTGTCCTTTTTCTTTCAATATTCACATGATTGAGCTTACATTTTCTTGGCTTCAAAATACCCCTCAGGATTCTAACCAAATATTGCTTGTCTGGAACTTTCAAACTAAATCCCTAATACTGAAGTAATTCATTTTCTGCCATTTCTAAACAAACTAATTTCTTTATTTCTCAAACTTCAACCATGACTATTGTTCTGACATGGGGATGAACCCCTTTGTTAATTAATCTAAACACCCAGGAAAGCTCACCTTGCCTCATAATCTGTTAAAATATGAGTAACAGAGAATTCCTAAATTCTATTACTTAAAGAAAATAATATCAATTTATTCTTTAATTCTGAAAGTGAACATTAAACAACAATTATTCACAACTCTAAGCCTCCCTTTCTCTTAACTGCTTAGTATTCGCCTTCAACTCTGTAACAAATACTGTTCCAATAGAACACTCATTAAAATTACATCAACTTAAATTCAAAAGCAGCTGTCATCACCTGTGTCTTTCTTCTCCTGGCTGAAGATCTCCCTTGGTCATCTTCTTTCTTTTATTGCGAATATGTTTCTTATGAAAAGGTCTTTTGATGGAGAGTGTTTCAATCTTTTGGGTCTTTCTCAATGGTGTTTGCTCTCTGAATGGCAGTTGCTGTTTGACTTTCAAAATGCTTGGTTTTTTATACCTTCAATATCGGATTATATCATCGGTTCAAAGTTGGCAAAAACAATAAGTTCAAACTCAATTGTCCTGGGGCGCAATTTAAACTAATTGGTTAAATTTGAATTGTTGTTAAAACAGCAGCTAAATGTTACATATTTTCAATTCTTCTGCTAGCTAGTCATCATAGGTGCTTGTCAGCTCTCAGTTCAGAACACCATTCACTCTTTCTTAAAGGTATAGTACACATATTCAACTTCATAACATTGCCGTGAACTATACTCAAAAGTTGTGCAAACTATGGCATTTTCCCCCAAGCAAAAAAAAAGTCAATTCCTGACTCTTCTAAACCAAAAGCAAGCTAATCCTTTTCAATGTTTACTCTGTCCTATTTTAAAACTCAAAATGCAAACAAATTTCAATTATTACTCCAGGAGCCCTTTCTCTCCTGTTTGTGCTGGTTTAAAAAATAACTCTCTGCCAGATAGACTGACACATTAATTACTGAACCTTTTCACACAAAGACAGCCCAAAGCCCACTAACTCAAAACCTAAAGGACTTTAATATATGTAAATCACATACCCCATATCTCAACTGTCAGTATTTATTGTTTTACTCCTATGAAACTGACAGGAGTATTTAGAGTCCATACATGTACAGTTAAACATAGGAATTAGGAGATACTATCAATGATTCATTGCTTCATAAAATAGCTGCTCTGCTAGTACAGACAATCCCTGAGTTGCAAACAGCTTCTGCACTAGAGTCTGTTCAAAAAGTCGGGTAATAATTCAGGACAATGGAGAGCACCCGTTCATGAATACAGGAACTGTTCATATGTTCTGTTCCTAAAATTTATTACTATCTATGGGATCACATTCATAAGTATGACCATTCGCAAGTTGGAAGTTCATAATTGGAGGACACCCCTGTAGACAGAGGCCAGACAGCAGACATAAATGTGTCAGTTTTAAAGCAGCAGGACACATTAGTGGGATAACATAAGAAACCGTGCTGGAGCCACAGGTGTTCGTGATCTATATAAATATTATGGATGTGGGGAATAAATTTATATTTCCAAATTTGCTGAAGACACAAAATTAGATGGATATGTGAGTAGTTAGGATGCAAGGAGGCTTCAAGCAGACTTGAACATCCTAAGTGAATGTACAGGAACATAATAGATACAATATACAGTGAACAAACTTGAAGTTATCCACTTTACTTAAGAAATTAGAAAGTGCTGGTAACCAAACTGACCTAGATATCCTTGTTGCTGAGACATTAGACGGTAGCATTTGGGGTACCAAGCAGTTAGGAAGAAAAATAGAATGCTGGCCTTCATCACAAGGAGATCTAAGTTCAGACATAAAGATAGCTTGCTGCGACTGTATGGAGCTTGACTGACACTATCCCTATGATATTGTGTACACCTTTAGTCCTTGTATCTAAGTGAGGAAATATTTGTCATTGAAGGAGTATATTGTAGTTTCATTAGACTAATTCCAGGGATAGCAGGATTGTCCGTTGAGGAGAAATTTAGGAATCTGGTTCTGTATTGTCTGAAGTGCGAAAGATTGTGAGGTGATCTCATTAAAAATTACACAATTGAATGAAGTTAGGATGTTTCTCCTGGCTAGTGAATTGACAATGATAGAAAGAGCCTCACGATAAGGAGCAGACCATTTAAGACTGAGAACAGGAATCTTTGCAATTCTTCCTGCCGGAGGGCTGTGGAAACTCAATCATTGAGCAGGTTCAAGACAAAAAATGATAGATTTCTAGAAACTAATGAATCAAGTAAAATGGAGCAAATGCAGAAAAGCAATGTTGTTGTAGGTGATTAGCCATGATCTAATGAAATGGCAGAGAAGACTTGATTCTCTGACTGGCTAACTCTTCTTGTGTTCCTAAGTTCACAATTACTGCTGAACAGTAGTGATTCAGGAACCAACTTTTCAAACTCATCTCACTGATGTTGCCTTCTGTAGGCAGCTCTGCTAGCTTCTTCATGCCTAGTAGCATGATTCTGCATCTTTATTTCTTTCCTATTGGTGCTAGAAATTGCTGGTTAATCGTACATGGTCCAATACTTCTCATTACTCAAGAATTACCTCTTTGCAACTGATACAAACTCTTAAAAGAAACAGGTGCAGGTTTTCCAAACACCTTAATGTAAATATATATTTTCCTTGCTGCTATTGCTTTCAGGTCAACAGTTATCAGCGTCACTATGATTGATGCACTAGATTAGGGATTTGAACTCACTTCTCCCAGTCTTTAGCTGGTCCTCCGGACTACTAATCCAGAAACACATCCACTTCCACAACTTAAAAATATGTGTAATATATTGAACATTTTTAGAAATGCATGGTAGTAATTGACCTGTTCATTTATGCAAAACATACTGTGGCCCATATTAGACAATATTATTTCACCATGAGCAAAACTCAAAATAACTTGCTAAACTCACCACTAACTTTCAGCTTCCTTGATTATGATCTAAATGAAAAATCCTATAATTATGATCTGTCCTATTGTCCCGTTCCTAAAACATTGAATGAACCAGGTAACAGGTTTTAAATGAATGTTAAACAAATGGCTAAAGTTATAATAAGAGCTATGGGGTAGTGGATGGTAATTAATATTTGAAACATAATTTGTTGAAAGTTACGATTGCTTTTAATATGTAATTTTCTTTGGTAATTTGTAACACACAACTCCAGCCTCTTGGATTTGATCTTCTACCTAGCTTTCATTGTGGAAGCATTCAAACTATTCAGTCTTACAATTAGATAGAGGGCTGCCTTATTTCAGCTAGCCATTCTTCAGATTATCAGTAAGTTATTAGCTGTGGTTAAGAAAAAGTGTTTAGTGAAATTTAACTGCTGTATTAAAATACATTTATCCAGATATTATGGAACTTTCCATAATACCAAAATTCAAAATTGCACCCAAAGTGCAGCTGACTTATTCTAACCTCAATTTAATCTTCAAGTAGTTTTCACATATATTTCTAAATGTCACTGAAATGTTATACAAGACTGTTTTGGGATTTTAGAATCTGTCAACAAACTAAATAGCCAACAGGCAGCCCTGGCCTTATGTGACAAGATGAGAACTGACAAACATCCATCCAAAGTAAACTCAAGGTCACATGAAAACTACCTGATAGATACATGATGGGTGGAGGATGGTGAGTAAAGAGATGGATTTTAAATGATCAGGTTTTAAACTTAACCTTTCAGAAACCTACTTGAAGCATTAATGCACCTCTTAAAGGGAGACTGCATCGATTAATGTCCAATTTATGTGAACTGAATAAATCAAGCAGCTTCAAGTCTTCTGAAGCAGTTCTGCAAGTCTTTAAGGAAGAATTGAGTACAAGTAAGGGCATTCCCAGGCCTGGGTAAAGGTGGGAAGAGCATTGTCTCCAAAATCTGATTTCAGCATAGGAACTGATTTCTTGACTTGGCAACAGTAGAAGGGTAACAAGAACTCTGCTGAACTTATTCCACACCATGAACAGCATGGGCAATGAACTTAGAAAAATGTGGTGAGGTGGAAAAGACATTCTCAAAGCAGAGAAAAAGAAGTCCAAATTTACACTCAGAATCTTAACAGCTAGATGGGAGTCTTGTTAGTGAGTGGTGGTGGGAGGGCTCCTTGCATATATGATCATCTCATCATTTCCTAATCTCACCTTTTCTGCAGCTTGCAATGTTCTGAGGCAATGGAGAGGAACTAGATGACAATTCCTGATGTGCAAGTCTGAATGAGGACCTGGTGGTTGCAGCTTGCCACAAATTTTCTCCAAGCCTCCATCTTGGCCAGAATTCTACTACACCTTAGGACTTGCTCCATGGGCAGTGATCACCTGCACCCTTCATCCAAGGAGATTAGCATCTGCAAAACATCGACCTCAGCACGTCATCCTGGCACATTATTCTAATACAGTTCAGCAACTTAATATAGTATTTTGTCCCATCAAAATCCTATATTGCAATGTTGTTGCCAGATCACAGGCATCCATCTCATGCATTTGAAGAATGTGCATCTCAGGGCTCTTAGCTTAATTTCTTAGTGTTTACTCACATTGTGGTTACTCAGATGCTCAATGCATTTCTGCTCTGCCTGTTAGTGCAGATAGATGGTTAGGTAGGTTATCATCTTTACCAGCAATGAACAGTCAATGTTCATTGACCGATGCTCAGTCAGGGGACTGGCAGGAAAGTTGGTGAGGTGCCTCGTCTAGTTCCTGTTGGATTTGGACATGGACTACCTCAGTATCTGAGAAGTCATGAATGGTGCTGAACATTGTGCAGTCATTGGTGAACATCCCCACTCCTCATAAAGGGAAGACAATTAATGAAGCAGCTGAAAATGGTTGTGCCTAGGATACCATCCTGAGGATCTCACAAAAAGGTTAACTTTTGTAATAAAATAAATGCTGTTGTTTGGAAATGGGATAAAGACACAATATATTCAAGATCACATTCAATTTGATGTACTTAAACAAGTGTGACTAGATATTTGAATTGTCATTGGCATCTTTTCAGAAGCTGTTCACTCAAGAAACCTTTTAGGAGAATAGCTGTATCAGCATTTTCAGTTCTCTTGAAATGGTGCTGGAAAACAGGTGGTTAAGATAGATTCAGGTGATTTTTCTCTGAGCAGACCACAACCACAATTGCATTTTTCAAACACTATTCCAACTCTTGACAACCATAAACCCAGATTTCACTATGAATAGAACAATCCATTTGGTAATCTCACTGTCGACTTGCCTCAGTTAATTGTCTACAGTTTTCTAAAACAAAACAAACATTTATTGGACAAGTCCAAAGTGTCTTTCCAGTCGCCCCTTTTAGAAAACCAAGCCCAGATGTCAAAAGCATGCAACTGCCTTCCAGTAGTACCATATTTTATCTGTACCCCAAGTTGTGCAACCATTCAAGAAAGCAGCTCAACCTCACACCACCTTCAAGGGCAATAAATTCTGGTTTAGCCACTCTTGCCATATCCTATAAATGAAAAGAAAGGTTAATCCTATATTTTTACCCAACACTTGCTTTCAGGTGCTATTGAAGTTTGCTCCCATGTGTCTCATTCAGGATTCTTCCATCTGATTGATTGAAGACACTCATCTTATTTTGCCTGCTAAGACCCATTGATCGCATGGAGGTGTTGCTACATTGTGAAAACCTGTGAAAGTTTGTGGCAGCAGTCATTCAAGTTGAATATGTGTCAGATTTTGGAGTTGAATATTCTAACTGGTCATTGCACATCCTTAGAGTGTCCTAAAATTTGATTTCATTTGACAATAATTTCAAATGGTCCATAGTTAAAATAAACTGATTATTAACTGTTGTTCACTTATTCTTCAGCACAAGGTCATTGGGTTAGATGAATTGCTTTTATTTCATACATTCTTCATCTGTCGCTGTTTCTTGTCAAACCTTTCTTGTATTGTAATATCACCTCGACTGGATTTATTTCAGAAAAAGTTTCCATTTATGTTGTAGTTATATCAAAAAATTCTGCCTGACAGGAAACATGCCTTGCTTTGGATTAATAATTCAGAAGCCCAGGCCAATATTCTTTCACCATGGGTTTGAATTCCACCATGGCAGATGGTGAAATCGGAATTCAATTTTAAAAAAAGTATTTAAAAGATAGAAGTTATCTCTGCTAATTGTCATTTTTTTAAAAAAATCTGGTTCACTAATGTTCTTGAGGGAAAGAAATTTGGCAATTTCTAATGTTCTAGCCTACATGTGGTGAGCAATAAATGCTGGCCTAGCCAGTGATAACACATCTCATGCGTGATTTTAAAAAAACTTTTCTGAAGGTAAGAAAAGTGCCTGGCCCCTATTTGGCAAAGGTTAAAAAAAAACAGGCTTTTAATGCTCACATGTGCTACGGGTCAATGCAGATGCACAGAAATGGTCCAACTCCTCTTGGATGGCTTATTTCAAGATTGTTTTGTCCTGAGGCAGCAGGTACTTGTACCATCCACACTGTGTTAAACAGGGGAGTGTTGACAAGCTATAAGGTCAGTTTTTCAAAAATATTGACCTGAATTTGAAACCTAGAGGCAGAGCAGTCTTCTTGATCCCATATGTGAAGAACATGAGCCAGCATTCCTGCATTGGCCTTTGCACCCCTCAACCTATTCACCCACCTTAACCTGGCTGTTTATCTTAACAACAGTGACTACAACAGATACCTAATGAAGTTTACAGATTGCATGAAGTAAAAACTTGGAAGTACTGGAATGAGGTTTTTGTGCTGATGTCCATTGAGCATTGAGCATTTTTTTTTGTGTGGAGAGATTTCAGCTAATAGGCTGAGTGCATTTTCTCAACTTACCTTACTAAGCTTGCCTCATTCACTATCTACCCCACTTATTGGGCATTCTTCACATGCAATTTAAGCCCCATTTAGCCATGCACAGATCCCAGAATGAGTCATCACTCAGTGCATATCCGGTAACTCAGGAACATCCTTCACCGATACCTTCTTTAAAATCCCTTTGTGCACCAAGACAAGAAATGCTGAGAGACTGGAACTGCACTGTATGGGTTATTCACATTTGACCTGGACAACACAGACAGAGGGAAAGTTTGCTGGCTCGGGCCTGGAGGTGCCACAAGATGAGATGGTACAGACAGGGGATCTCCTCCTCCCCAGGACCACAGTGGATGCCACAACACCAGAATGTGTCAGCCTGGTCTGAGGTTAGCACTCAGCTCAATGCAGTTTTAGCCAGTGGAGGAGTGCACAGCAACGATGCATTTGGCAAGATGGAATGCTGAATATTGATGAGGCAAGTTGGGCTGTCAGAAAAATGTGCACCAAGAAATAACCTCCTTTAATTGTATTTTGTCACTTTTGAGGGAGAAATTTGCCATGCCACTTGTGAAAAGCATAAAAGGTGTGCAGCATAATGCTCTGAGCATTGGGATTGACCATGCTGGCCACCCCAGTCGATTCTGTCACGAGTCTTTCCATAGGTCTTAGCAGGTCTTCGAATGATTTTACTTTTCTTAAAACTGTGAAGAGCAGTGGATTCTTAGGAAACATTTTTGTTAATTGTTTAATTTATTATATAATTAAGTTGTGATTAATTTAGTTCATTTAAATGCTATCCACTAGGACTAAATTAATGAAGATTACTTCATTAATTCAAAATCTAGTGGACCGGAAACTGACTCGCAAAGATCCCATGTTTGATTACTTTTTAGCAGTATTTTTAGGATTGGCAAAGTTTGAAGTTTGTGAAACATTTCTATAAAACTTTTGTCCCACCATTGGGGTCTGGCAGGAAGGAGAGTAAACTGGGGTTCAGAAGGCCAAAAGGCTCAGCATGTATTTGCTAATTAGTCAAGCATAAATTACTAGAAATATTAATTTACTAGAGGAATGGTTTTTCAAAATAATTACATAAAACATGATTGTATCTGCTTTATGAAACCGATGGAAAAGATATTTGTCTAAAATTTTATAATGAATAGTACTATTTTATTTCCTTGAAGCAAGGGGAGGTGATTGCCTAGTGTTATTGACAGTGGAGATGATGATTATTAGTATGCCAGAAATCCAGGTAGTGTTCTGGGGACCTGCAGATAGTGGAATTTGAACTCAACTTGAACATAAAAGTCTAATGGTGACCTTGAAACCATTATTGCTTTTCAGAAGAAATTGTCTGGTTCACTAATGTCCTTGTGGGAAGAAAATGTGTCACCATTAGCTAGTCTGTTCCAGTCCCTGAGCAATATAATTGACTTTTAACAAAAAAATACAACAAGCTGCAGATGCTGGAAATCAGAAACAAAACCAGAAATTGCTGGAAAAACTCAGCATTTGCACAGAATCTATGGAGAGAAATTTGAGTTCTGAAGAAGGGGTCACTGGACCCAAAATATTAATTCTGCTTTGTCTCCACGGATGCTGCTGGACCTGTTTGAGATTTTCCAGCAATGTCTGTTTTCATTTGCGGTTGACTTTTCACTGCCTTCTGTGAAATTAGGGATGAGCAATGAATATGGGCTCCATGATGTCCATGCCCAATGAATGAAAATCAAATATTAGAACAAGGATAATTAGTTATAAATTGATTTTAAAATTAAGCTAAATTCATTTAGTGCACAAAATTACTTGATATAAGATTAAATATAAATGATTAAATACAAATAAAAGCAGCAGTGCAAATTGTATACTGATATTGTAATATGTAGGAACATTCAATGTAAGAGAATGCATTATAGATGTGTTGAAATTGGATGAAGAGTCTTTGAGCTACAGTAACAGTTAGAGACATATTGGTAAGTTAAAGATACATGATGGAATTCAGAAATTTTTCAATAGTTTTCTCCAGAGAACCGTCAGAAAAAAGCTAGGTCCAAAACCTGGGACAATGTGATTATCAATGAGCAGGGCAAGGGGAGTTAAGGAGATATAGACAGAACTACTATTCAATCAATGCAATGTAATTCTCAACCTGTGAAGCAGGCTTTGAAGTAGTGAGTCAGAAGGCACTGTGCAGCAGATAGCTGACTGAAGTGGTTGGGGAAAAACTGGCACAGAAAGATTATGGTCCTAAAGGCTTTGATAATTTTGGGACACTGCAGTTGCAGCTGACAGTCAAAACGTGTGTTCTGTCCACCTGATGTCAAGGTAAAGGATATCATGGAGCATTCACAGATGGCAGAGAAGATGCTGAAGAACCTATTTCTGTTCCTATTTCTGTGGATGAGATATGGTCTTATTTGCCTAGAAACCTGGGCAGTAAGTTGGAGAGGTAGGTAAAGGGTGATAACAATAGTTCGTTAAGTCCAGGTCAGGATGAGTGGCACAGGAAAGAACAGAGACAAAATAATAAGTTAGAACAGGGAAAGAGTAGTCTCACAAAAAAAAATGAACTCCATTTAAACCTGAATGCACCAGTCCCACTCCAAATAAGGACAATTAGTAAAATTTTAAATCTGGAAAACAATTAGCAATGAGAGTACAAATCAGACCAGAGTATGAAAGAGTAGTAACAAAGGATCCGAGAACAAACAAAGTCATAAAATTACAGAGATCTACAGTGCAGAATAAAAAAGGCCTTTCAAAGTCTAGTTAAAAATAAACACATAAAACTGGAGTATTACAAAACTTTTAAAATGAAATCAAAATAGAATAACTATTAAAGACAAAATAAGAAACCTGTACAGCAGTGTGAGCAATAACAAGACAAAATAAATCAGGAAATTGGCAAAGTAGTTTCTATTAAAAAATAAACATAAGTCAAACCAAAGTCAGAGTTTTGGTTCTGAAATATCATTTGAGATTTAATGCTCTTGGTACTAAGCGTGGGTGAAGATGACCTCAACAATAACTAATATTCCCCCTCCTCCCACTCTCAACCCTGAGCAACAAGAAATCCACTGGATTATATTCCAGTCAGCTATTTAAGTGCTTGACTTCTTAGGAGCCTCACCACTGATGTCCTGCCTGCCAGAAGCTGCCAGCCACCACAAGCTGGAGAGTATTACCACAGACCCAGACTATGCACAATGATGGGTTGCAATGCTGAGAAGGTAAATGGTTTTGTTGGGGTATTGCAGGAGAATGGACATTGGGAAAGTAGAGGGAGGAAACACAATTAGTGAGTCCTTTTATTTTTCTGTATTTCTGATTGTGGACTGAAATGTTTAACAATGTTTTAAAGCCCAAAGCTTGAGGGAATGCTGCATTTTCTGAAAGCAAGTAACCTGAGACTCAACTTAAATACTGTTTACACAGCAGCTGATTTAAGCTGTTATGGAAGAATATGCAGATGAGCTGGAGCCAATGGAGATTAAGCCAGCAACAGGTAGCTAATTGATTTGTGAACAAGAGACCAGTTATCAATGACTAAGGAGTTCTGCCTGCCAACAACTATGTGATTAGTTGACAAGTAACTGAACAGGAGAAAGTGAGGACTGCAGATGCTGGAGATCAGGGTCGAGAGTGTGATGCTGGAAAAGCACAGCAGGTCAGGCAGTATCCGAGGAGGAGGAGAATCAATGTTTCAGGCATAAGCCCTTCATCAGGAATGAAGCTCATTCCTGATGAAAGGCTTATGCCTGAAGTATTGATTCTCCTCCTCCTCAGATGCTGCCTGACCAGCTGTGCTTTTCCAGCATCACACTCTTGAAACAAGTAACTGAATAGTTTGGGGTTGTGAACTAGATAGTGAGATGCCATTAGAGCTCCACAAGCTCAAGAGCTGTCTCTGTTCACTGAAGAAAAAACACTTGAAGAAAGCTAGCTTATGTTTCCTTTAGTAGTTTGCTGTAAACTGTGACTTTTGATTAACAAGGCACAAACCTCAAAGTGCAAAGCAGTTATCCTGTAGTTGAAATATCTGGAAAAGGAAAATAAAGCACATTCCAATCAGAGTTGAAGAATCACTTTCTCCTAGTTGATTACATTCCAATCAGCAGAAGAATCAGCTCAGCCAGCTCTGTAAACAAGTAACGCTAAACTGTCCTCGCAGTTTGTTCCCTCTACCTATAACACCCATTTGTTTTTCTGTGTCTGTATGCGCATAAGTCAAGAGTTTATGAAGGGGCTATGAAGTTTAACTAGTGGAATTGTATGCTAATAATTGATAACTAGTTTACTTGTAGCTAAGATCTACTTATTTGCATTAAATAGTAATTATTGTCAAGTACAGAAACCTGCTCTGTGGTTATTGTCAAGTTGCATCTGAGAATCAGGTCATTGGGGAATTCTGCATAGTTTAAAAAAACTTTTATGATGACAGTGGGAATGGCTGGACTTGATTTCCAGTATGCTACCCCTATGAGGCATAACTAATAGCTTTAAGCCGCTAGACTCCTGAAGCCATCTGCACTTTCCAAGATTGAAAAAAAAGGGAAGCCCATGTGTAAAACATGGCAGTCAGGCCATCCTGGTTTCTCTGCGAGGTACTTAATTGGATCAGTTGTGGATAGAAGCCCTTAAGTGGCACTAATCAACCATTTAAAGTATTGAATTGGTGACTTGTTGGCAAAGTCGCTCATTGACATTCCCATATAGAAGTTGACTGCTAAAGTCATAGAGTCATAGAGATGGAGCAGATATCCCAACCTAATCTAATCACGTTTGCCAGCACTTGGCCCATATCCCTCTAAACCCTTTCTATTCATATACCCATCCAGATGCTGTTTAAATGTTGCAATTGTACCAGCCTCCACCACTTCTTCTGGCAGCTCATTCCACATATGTATCACTTTCTGCATTAAAAAAGTGACCTCTTTGGTCCCTTTTATATCTTTCCCCTTTCACCCTAAATCGATGTCCTCTAGTTCTGGACTCTCCTATTCACGGGAAACATTTTTTTCTATTTACTCTGTCCACGACTCTCCTGATTTTATAAACCTGTATAAGACCACCCCTTAGTCTCTGACATTCAAGGGAAAACAGCCCCAGCCTTTCTCTATAGTTCAAATCTTCCAAACCTGGCAATATCCTTGTAAATCTTTTCTGAATCCTTTCAAGTTTCACAACATCCTTCCAATAGGAAGGAGACCAGAATTGCATGCAATATTCCAACAGTGGCCTAACCGACATCCTGTACATCCGCAACATGACCTCCCAACTCCTTTACTCAGTACTCTGGCCAAGGAAGGAAAGCTTCCCAACACCTTCTTCACTATCCTATCTACCTGCGACTCCACTTGCAAGAAGCTATGAACCTGCATTCCAAGGTCTCTTTGTTTAGCAATACTCCCTCGGACCTTACCATTAAGTGTATAAGTCCTGCTAAGATTTGCTTTCCCAAAATGCAGCACATTGCATTTATCTAAATTAAACTTCATCAGCCATTTCTCAGCCCATTGGTCCATCTGATCAAGATCCCATTGCAATCTAAGGTAACCTTCTTCACTGTCCACTACACTTCCAATTTTGGTGTCATCTGCAAACTTACCATCTCTACCTCCTATGTTCATATCCAAATCATTTATATAAATGATGAAAAGTCGTGGACCCAGCACCCATCCTTGTGGCACTCCACTGGTCACAGACCTCCAGTCTGAAAAGCAAAGCTCCACTATTACCCTCTGTCTTCTACCTTTGAGCCAGTTCTGTATCCAAATGGTCAGTTCTCCCGTATTTTGTGAGATCTAGCCATGCTAACTAGTCTCGCATAGGGAACCTTGTTGAATGCTTCACTGTAATCCGTATAGATCATGTCCATTGCTCTGACATCATCCATCCTCTTTGTTACTACTTCAAAAAATTCAATCAAATTCATGAGACATGATTTTGATGAACAAAGGCATGTTGACTATCCCTCATCCCTTTCAAAATATGTGTATATCCTGTCCCTAAGGATTACCTCTGACAACTTGCCCACCACCGACATCAGGCTCACTGGTCTATATTTTCCTGGCTTGTCCTTACTACCTTCCTTAAATAATAGTACCTCCAGTCTTCCGGCATCTCACCTGTGACTATTGATGATACAAATATCTCAGCAAGAGGCCCAGCAATCACTTCTCTGGCTTCCCACATAGTTCTAGGTTACATCTGATCAGATCCTGGGGATTTATCCACCTTTATTCATTTCAAGGCATCCAGCACTTCCTCCACTATAATGTGGACATTTTTCAAGATGTCGCCACCTATTTCCTCACATTCTATACTTTTCAAGTCCTTCTCCACAGTAAACACAGATGCAAAATACTCATTTAGTATCTCCTCCATCTTCTGTGACTCCACACATAGGCTTCATTGCTGATCTTTGAGGGGGCCTATTCACTCCCTAGTTACCCTTTTGTCCTTAATGTATTTGTAAAAACCTTTTGGATTCTCCTTAACCCTATTTGCCAAAGCTATCTCATGTTCCCTTTTAGCCCTCCTTATTTCCCTCTTAAGTATAGTCCTACTGCCTTTATACTCTTCTAAGGATTCACTCGATCTCTCCTGTATATATTTGACATATGCTTCCTTCAAGTGGTAGGAAGTAGATGGATATTTCCCGAATGCCAACCCACTTAAATATTTGCCAATTCTACCACCTCTAAGGAGGAGAAAATCCTACTTATCAATTGTTTCATTTTCCACAGATGCTGTGTAATCTACTGAGAATTTCAGTGTTTTTCCTTATTACAAAATTATATTGTTTACTTCATTATTCTTTGTACTGAAATGAAACAGTATTTCTGAAACCCATAACAGATTTCAAAGCACACTCTAAGATAAATGCTCAATTAAAGTTTTCGTAAGTCAAATGCATAACATTCTGTTCTCCATTTGTCTTGACTTGACCAAACATTAAGTATACAACTGTAATATCTGATATCCCAGTACAATGATATCTGCTCATTATCACCATTTGCATGTGTCTTAAATATTTCTTTCCAAATGATGTTTGCCTTGTATACATAATGATTTACTGAAAGTTATTCTGCAAAACTGTGAAGAGCCAACCAAGTAAAGATGACTTTCCCAAAGTAAAAACCAAGGAATTACTACCAACTACTGTACAACTACTTCATTTGATGATTACATTCGGAGGACATGGCCTTTTAAGAGTAAAACGCTTAAATCTAATTAAGTGTTTTTCTTGCCTTTTTCAAAGTTTTATCTTCTTGTTTCAGGAGGCAGGATTACAAAATACATTTTACTTCCAGATATATATTCTGTGACAATCTGCATGGATATCATAATTTATTGAGTTTAATATAATATTGCAACAGGGTTATCTGCTGATTTAAATTGAATAGAGCAATGTGTTTCATGTTATCTTTTATTATACTCTTTCTATTAGTCTATTTGTACGTCACTACTAACACAAAAATCTGAATAATATTTCCACCATATTGTCGAATTGAATTATGCAACTGTTAACACTAGAACTAGAAGTCTTAGTTTTATTGTGAAGTTTCCACAGATTTGTTGATTCTGTTCTCTTGTGTCAGATCATCAGAACATACATAGGCAAAGCAGAAGTAGGCCATTCAGCCTGCTCCATTTTTCAATAACATGCTTTATCTGACTGTAACTTCAATATGCTTTTCCTGCCTGTCTCTAGTACTCTATTCTTGACTAACAGGGCAGTCAATCTACCTGTACCATAAACATTTTGATTGTCTTTGCCTTCACTGCTCTCTTGTGAAGAGAATTCCACAGACTTTCAACCCTCAGTGAAACTAAAATGCATCTTTTTTTTAAATGAATGGCTCTTTCATTTTAAACTGTGTCTGTGGGGTGTCACCGTGCTGGTCTGGTACAAGGTTACTTTGCTCTTGAGTTTTTTTTCAGTGAGGGGTTAATTGGCCAAGCTCCATCGTGTCTGAAGTTTGAATGGTTTATTGGGGCCTTATTGTTTACCCCAACAGGGAGTGCTTCAGACCAAATGCTTGAAAGGTCTTTTAAAAAACTGGTCTAGTCAAGAGGGTGTGGCCAGTTCTCTAGAGAAACAAGTATTTTGGAGAATTCAAAAATTCACTGCCTGAAGTAGCGTGAACTCATGTGGAAGAGTAGAGAATTAAAATGGCAAGGTTAGCAGCTGAAGTGACTGATAATTATGGGCTAGTCCATAAAACACAGTTTGGTTTCCTGAATCAATTTCAATCCATGAGGGATAGAAGTTGAGGAAAAAGGAAATCCTCAAGTGGAAAGGGAAGTGGTAGATCTTAGCGGAGGTCGTAAGGAGTACTTACTGCAAGGTAAAAAGGAAACCCTTGAAGGGGACAAAGAAGGTAAAATGCTCCGCTGTTTTCATTGTAATAAAATAGGCCACAGGAAATCACAGTTTTGATGGGCTAGGAAAAGCACAGGGAAACCAGTCGTGGGAAAGCAGGATAAGCCTGGAAATTTTGTTGAAATGGTAACAGAGAGCACAGTGAAAAATAGAAAGCTGCATCAGAGTACACAAGCTGATCAGAGTTTGGTTAAGGAGGAAGTGCCAGATCTACTTAAAAATATACCTGCAAAGGTAAAGTTAATTCACATATGCCAGGAGTAGCATTATTGTATAATGTTACAATATTAAAGGACACAGGATCCTCTCAGTCTGTGATGCTGAAGGATGAGGAGATATGTACTGCTGAAGGACTATTGCCAGAAAAGGCACTGGTAACAGGAATCCATGGTGAGGCAAAAAACACTCAGTTATGTAAAATGAGGCTAGAGAAGGGTAAAGAAATTGTAGTAGAAGTACTGGACAAACATTCAGCTCCAGAAATATAATTTGTCCTTGAGAATTATATAACTGATTCACTGGTAAGCGTGCTGCCTACTGTAGTTGAAAAGCTAGTGTAGACTCAAGCAACTGAAGCAATGCAAGGGTCTTATCTGGGAATCTTCCCTGATTGTGGAGCAATGAGGTCACAGAGTCACCAGTTGAAGGAAGAGAGATCAAAAGGTACAGATAAGGAAGCAGAAGTGGCATTACCAGAGACTGTGTTCACTCGGATAGTTGTGATAAAATAGGAGCAAATAGGTGGTCATGCAAATATCTTTACCTATGCAAACTCATTGAATTGCAACAGAAATATGAAAATTTAAAACTGTTGTATCAAAAAACATTTACAAAGATAGAGTCTAAATATATCCCTGTGTGTTATTACCTGAAAAATGATGCCTTAATAGTGAAATGGAGACCATCATATATTCAAGCAGATGAGAAATGGGCAGAGCTTCATCAAATTGTCTTGCCAGTGGGTTATAGAAAGAAAATGTTGCGAGTAGTGCATGAGCTACCAGTTGGGGCTCATTTAGGAGTGAGGAAAACACAGGCTAAAATGCAAGGATAATTTTACTGGCCTGGACTGCACAAGGATATAGTTGAATTTTGCCAGACGTGTCATACATGTCAGGTAATTGGAAAACCACAGGCAGTAATGAAACCTGCAACTTTAATACCTGTTCCAGAATTTGAGGAACATTTTACAAGAGTTTTAATTGATTGTGAAGGTCCCTTACCTCAAACAAAAAGTGGGAATCAGCATTTGTTGCCAATAATGGATATATCGATGAGATTTCCAGAAGCCGCTTAATTACACAATATCATAGCTAAAAGGATTGGAAAGGAATTACTCAATTTTTTTTGCTAGATAGGGACTACCAATAGAGAGCCAGTCAGATCAAGGGTCAAACTTCACATCCAATCTATTAAAGGAAGCTATGGACAGCTTGGGCATAAAACAATTCAAATCTACTGCATACCACCCAGAATCTCAGGGAGTGTGACAAAGATGGCATTAAACACTAAAGACCATGTTGAGGGCTTATAGTCATAATTATCCAGAAGATTGAGGTAAGGCAATTCCTTCTGTGCTTTTTACAATCAGAGATGCACTAAATGAATCGATCAAATTCAATCCATCTGAATTAGTTTTTTGGGCATGAAGTGAGAGGATCATTAAAATTGATTGAGGAGAAATTAATAAGTCAGAATTCAGAGACCACACATTTGGATTATGTATCAAATTTTAGAGAACAATTAAATAGAGCTGGGGAGTTGGATAGTCAGCACTTAAAAGTATCACAGCATTGCAATGAAATTTGAAGCAGACAAGAAATCAAAAATACTCAATTTTGCTATTGGGGATAAAGTATTAGCGTTACTTCCAATAGCAGGTGAATGTTTCAAAGCAAGGTTTAGTGGACCTGAGCAAATCAAAAGGAAATTGAATGAGGTGAACTACTTGATAATGACTCCAGACAGGAAGAAATCTCACAGAATGTGTCATGTGAATATGCTCAAAAGATATTTTGATAGGGAAGAAAAGCAAGAAGAGAAGGTATTAATGATTACAGCACAGAAGGAAGATCCAAGTTCAGAGGATTCTGAACTGGACATTCCTTAAATCAAATTGGACAATGAGGAAGTTGTCAAAAATTGGGATAAACTATTGAATTATCTTCCTGAAAAAAAATGAAATGACCTGAAAGAGTTATTACTATCACATGGAGAGATATATGGAAATAAATTGGGAATACTAACCTAATTGTACATGACATCCTAATAGGCATAACCCTCTAAAGTTGGCACAGGTTCAGGAGGAGATAGAATGCATGTTCCAAGATGGCATAATTGAAGTGAGGTATAGTGACTGAAGCTCACCCATAGACACGGTGCCAAAGCCAGATGGCACCCAACAGTTATGAGTGGACTATCACAAAGTCAATGCAGTTACAAAGGCAGATGCCTATCCATTTGGAAGACTGTGTTAAAAAGGTGGGACAAGCAGCTTACAGTTGTTCAGAGGCTACTGGCAGGTACTTCTGTCAGAAAGAGCAATGGCAATCTCGGCTTTCGTAATGCCAAATTTTAAAGTCATGCCATTTGGTATAAAAAAATGCTCCGGCCTCAATTCAGAAACTAACTAATAAGGTCATTGCCAGATTACCCAACTGTGTTGTGTACATTGATGACCTGGTGATTTTTAGTCACTCACAGAAGGAGCTGCAAATGTGTTGCTGGTCAAAGCACAGCAGGTTAGGCAGCATCTCAGGAATAGAGAATTCGACGTTTCGAGCATAAGCCCTTCATCAGGAATCATGCTCGAAACGTCGAATTCTCTATTCCTGAGATGCTGCCTAACCTGCTGTGCTTTGACCAGCAACACATTTGCAGCTGTGATCTCCAGCATCTGCAGACCTCATTTTTTACATTTTTTACTCACAGAAGGAGCACTTACAACATTTATCAGACTTGTTCAATTGACTTTGGAAGGCAGGCTTGGTGATAAACCTAGCTAAAAGTGAATTTGCCAAAGCCCAAGTCACCTTCCTGTGCCATGTTATTGGAAATGGACAAATGGCCCCACGGGATGTGGAAATGAAGGTATCTGGGGAATTTCCCATACCATCGACAAAAAGAACAATACTATGGTCCTTTGGATTGAGTGGATTTTATCAAAACATTGTGCTGAATTTTAGTAGGGTGGCTGCTCCACTTACTGAATTGCTAAAGAAAGGCAGGAAGTTTCAGTAGATAGCGAACTGTCAGTAGGCGTTTGACAGCCTGAAGACATTGTTAAGCACTGCCCTGGTATTAGCCACACCTGATTACACAAAGCCTTTCAAGGTGACTATCAATGCAGTGATGTGGGTGCCAGTGTTGTACTCCTGCAGGAAGATGACAGGAAGATAGAAAGACCTATTGGGTATTTTTCCAGGAAATTGAATGTTCATCAGCAGAAATATTCGACTGTTAAGAAAGAGATTTTGAGCTTGGTATTGGCACTATCACGTTTCAGTGTTTATAGTACCAGCAATGGATCAGAGACAGTCATATAACCCATTAAAGTTTGTGGAAAAAATTACGGACAGAAATGCCAGACTGTTTTGATGAAGCTTGTTATTAAAGCCATTCAATTTGAACATTGTGCATACGGCAGGCCGAGAAAACATGTTCTTCAAGGCATTGTTGAAACTCAAGTGAGAAACAGAGGCGTTCGGTGCTGGGAGAACCACAGACTGAATCCAAATATAGTTGTGCATGTTTATAGTTTGTGTGTTTAAAGTACTGACATTTTTTTTATTTTTTGGGTATTTTGAAAAATGAAGCCAGCTTTGGATATTGATGGTTCATTCTTTTAAGGGAGGGGGGGTGGTGTCACAATGCTGGTCTGGTGCAAGGTTACTTTAAACAAGAATTTTTTTCAGAGTGGGGTAATTGGCCAGACTCCATCATGTTTGCAGTCTGAATGATATTGGGGCTTTATTGTTTACCCTAAAAGATAGTGCTTCAGACCAAACTCTTGAACTGTCTTTTGAAAAGCTTGTATAATCAAGGGGATGTGGCCAGTTCTTTTGCTGTGCATTCAATTCAGTTTGGAATTGATTTGCACTAGAGTCACAGGGGGAACTGGAAAACTTCTCCCTGTCCTTCTGCCCTTATGATTTCAAACTGTAAGTTGCTGTACCATTGTTTATGGTTTGTGCTAAAGGATGGCTGTACTGGGGCTGTTGCAGGTATGGTCGGAACAGCATCATTAAGTTGGGTTGGATAGAATAAGCTATCTGATTAGATTAGATTCCTTACAGTATGGAAACAGGCCCTTTGGCTCAACAAGTCCACACCGACCCTCCGAAGAGCAACCCACCCAGACCCATTCCCCTACATTTACCCCTGACTAACACTATGGGCAATTTAGCAAGGCCAATTCACCTGACCTGCATTTCTTGGGATTGTGGGAGGAAACCGGAGCACCCGGAGGAAACCCACGCAGACACAGGGAGAATGTACAAACTCCACACAGACAGTGGCCCAAGGCTGGAATCGAACCCAGGTCCTTGGTGATGTGAGGCAGCAGTGCTAGCCATTGAGCCACTGTGCCACCCCTGTTTTCTGTTCTTTGTGTTTCATTCCATAATTTTATAAATACATTTTGTTTGTTTAAAACTTGGCAGTTGACCCAGCAAATTTACTCCAGGAATATCCACTATATGCATGGCTAAACAAATTGCAAAGTTACGGTCTGGGCTACCTGCTTAAAAATGGTTTGAGGGGTCTGGCCGGTTCATAACATGGTTTAGTTGCAATATCTACCCTGTCATGTCTCCTGAGGATCTTATACATTTAAATAAGATTGTCTCCCATTTTTTTAAACTGCTGCCTCACAGCGCTAGGGACCTGGGTTCGATTCCAACCTTAGGTGATTATCTGTGTGGTTTTTGCACATTCTCCCAGTGTCTGCATGGGTTTCCCTCCAGGTGTTCTGGTTTCCTCCCACAGTCCAACGATGTGCAGGTTAGGTGAATTGGCCTGCTGAATTGTCTGTGGTGTTCAGGGATGTGTATGTTAGGTGCATTAGTCAAGGGTAAATGTACAGTAATAGGGTAGGGAAATGGGTCTTTGGAGGGTCAATGTAGACAAGTTCAGCCAAATGGCCTGTTTTCACATTGTAGGGATTTTATAATTCCAAAAGATACAGATCCTTTTCTTACCTTTTCCAAAACATTCTCCTTGGACCAGGAATCAGCTGAGTGAGCTGTGTTCCCACTTCTTCTAATGTAGTTACATTTTACATTTCAATTAGCTAACAATAAAATGACTTTAAAATAACTTTAAAAAGTGCTGCTGAGATCATGATTTAAAGTCTAGGGGACTTTAAATTATCTGAAAATTAGCAAGAATTCAAGAAAACTTGTGATCGTCATTGTTTTCAGTGGAGTGGGATGGAGGGCAAATCTGAAAATATTGCCAACTATTTTTAGCAACAGGTAACCGAAGACCACATTGAAGGCAAAAATCACTTACTCCATGATTTCTATCTTAGTTATGTGCCATTCATTGGTCTCTCAGTGTTACAGACCCAAATTCTGTGAAAAAACTGACTTGTAAACTTCTGCGTAGCTGAACTCATTTGTCATTTTCATTTGATAGCTGGCCATTAAAAGGAAGGTTTCTTTTCTGTCAGAGCATAATAGTTTTATGTTGTGATAACTGATTACATTGGAAAATAATCTGTTAATTTTGAAAATGACTTAATAATTAGAATTTTTTAACTGAATAAAAATAACTCAGTCTTGGGTCAAATCAAATTACAACAATCTATCTAGCTTTGATGTGCAAAGTAACTGAGAGGCACAGAGTTAGAAATCACACAACACCAGGTTATAGTCTAGCAGGTTTATTTGGAAGCACTAGCTTTCAGAGCACTCCAAAAGCTAGTGCTTCTGAATAAATTTGTTGGACTATAACCTGGTGTTAAGTGATTTTTAACTTTGTTCACCCCAGTCTAACACCAGCACCTCCAAATCACGAAAAGCACAGAATACTAGTGATTGTTTTCAATGTCAAGCCCATTAATTTAGAATACTTTGCATATCATATGTTGTGAGAATTCATGATTAAGCAGAAGGTTATTTTGTCTTGGCATTGAGTAATGAGTCCAAATGAATTTTATTTCATCACATACATCCAAAACAAACAGCATCTGTTAGAATTTGTGCAAAAGTAACTTTTAGTCACAAATATACAAATGGAAGAAGGGTCAATATTTCTAAAATATTACTGATGGCAAGACATCAATAATCTGTTATATAAAATACCACAGAATTGAAGGCAGCAATACAGACCATCAAGTCTGAGCTGCATGTTTTATTAGTTTGAATAGTAATAGCTGTACTTTACAGTAAACACAAGCCATTTTATTCCATATGAATTGATCAAACAGCAGGTGGCAATCAAATAACTAGCAACCACAAGGTTAAAATACATTACAATGATTTTGATATTTCAGAGACAGTAAACAATGTAATTCTTGCACAAGTTTCAGTCACTCTGCTCCCATGAAATTGATTAAGCCCAATGCCAATATAGGGGTGACACACATGTGAAAGGGCAAGAAAATGTAACCAATGGAGAGGCAGATGACCGTGAGAATATTTTGTGGTCTGTTTTGAACACATCAATCAGTCGAATGTGACAACGATCATTGGCTGCTTTGACAAGGATGGTGTGTTAGGTACACCAGTATCTATCACTGTCATGGGAGACAACTTTCAACACACTTTTGCTCTGACCCATTTTTTGTACAATAGAGAATTCAAGATCTTTTTTTTACAAACCACTGAAAGTGATTGAGATTTTGAAATGCTGGCTTCAAAGACCAAAGGCATCAGAGCAAATGTCATACCTTGAGAAGATGACACCATCTGTTTCCACACAGATCTGCACATGATTACTGTCATATAGGTGAACGCTTCATTTGCAGAGAGGTGTTAAATAAAAGCTGCAAGTAGACCCCAATGAGCCCGAATCTCACATCAGTGACTATATATATGCATTTGTTTGTTGGAAACTCAGAGAAGGACCTTCAGTGCCTATTTGTCTTTGTCCTGATGAAGAAGCAGCACATCAAAAGCTAGTGCCTCCACATAAACCTGTTGGACTATAACCTGGTGTTGTGTGTTTTTTATCTTTGTGAAATGATGACAAGTAACAATTGACCTCCACACAATAGCAATAAGTTTTCAGATTACTTAGATTTTACTCATCAAAATATCAGACCCCAGAGATTAAGAGCAAATGGAGAAGTCAATGTATTTGTGTGCACTATCAAAAAAGTGATAGCTACAGCTGACAAATGAGAGCAATGTGTGGAAGTAAGAGTTGAATACATCTGTACTTATCTTTACATATCGCATATGTACACTTCTTCCTGAATTAACTTGCCTAAGCTAATGATCATGTCTGCGAATACAATCAAGAGCAGAAGGATTGAAATTTTGAGCTACCATGCTAAAGCCGGGAGAGAAAATGCCTGTGAAAAATAATGGTCTTATTGAAAAGTAAAAATGCTTAAGACATCCAGCCACTTGTTATGGTCGATACAAAAGGATGATCACTGTTAATACACAATTTTTCAAATCATCTCAAGATACATCATTCTTCAAAGCACTCAAAATGCCATTTGTAAACCAATTCTGATATTGACATTTCAGATGAAGAGCATGTTTAAATAAGATGCACCTGATGTCAGATAATACCTTATGAGTGCGAGAAAATGCCATCATTCTACACTTTTTTCAGTTGAGTAAATCATTCATTTGATTACATTTGACTGAGTGCATTGTTAGATTAATAGAAAAGTTTTTATTACTTGTGGATTCTAAGATTAACTTTATGCTTCGGTTTACTGCTTACATGTTCTGAGACAAACCACTGAGAGATGCTATATCACTTATTTTCCAACAAGACAATAAATGCATTGTATTGTACTGAACATTGCATCATGCATTTTGCCCATTTAAGACTACAATACTCAAACATAGTAGCAAAGGAAGTCAAGAATAGGAAGTCAAGGACTAATGCTTTAGCAGCACATGCAGGTCTGACCATGGTTGCATACATATTTTTTCTTTACAAAAACTTCATCAATCAAGTTTTGATAACCAAAGTTTGAAAATCCCATAAAGAAGACCCATAATGTCCATTGCATGCTTACTTACCATAAAGACAGATTTCACTAAGACAAGTTCAAAAATCTGAATTACAGATTGTCAGAAGTTAAAACCTAAGCACCTAACATTTGTGTACATTTGTCTTCAAAGGTTTATTCAGCCAAAACCATACAACTAACCATATCAATGTCAGTAAGCTCCTTTTTTTTGTGGAGGGCAGCAACAGCCTATTTGAATCTGGTGCAACCAGTATGCACCATTTATATTCTTCCACAAAAGCACCACATCAGAGGCATCTAATCCAGAGGAGTGAGGCAGTAAATCAGTGGGGAGTACACTAGGTCACATTAACATGTTCAGTATGGATGAATTGCCCTGTTGTTCCATAGTTGAGGGGTCAATTATCTCTCAGATTTTGCATAGAATCTCAACCATGAAGCTTGCTATTGAAAGAACAAAAATAAAATTGAATTTGTCTCAATCCAAACATGTACCAAAAGCACATGCAACTCAAAGAACTCTGGCATATCCATACTTAAGGCTTCTGTGAACTATGAGGCAGCTCAAGGGCCATAAGTAGGGTAAGCCCCCAACCACTTGTAAAAGATCAGGTGCATAGTCTGTATTCATGCCATATGAGCTTGGTGACTAAATATAGAAAGGTAAGAGACAGTGTTTTTATCCAGGCCAGGTCCTGTGAACATCTAGTCATTAGGGAGCATGGAAAATGCAGCTTTATGTAATTCTGTGAATGTTATTAATCATAGCCACATTGCTACAATCTGGGTGCTACAATCGCAGCACAGAATGACCCAACACAGAATTCTAACAGCACCGGAGTAGGAAATTCAGCCCATAATGCCTACACTAGTGCCATGTGCACTGCACAACTTGACAAGACAGATCTCAGAGTAAAACCTGACCTGACAGTTTTTTTTTAAAAAAACTAACTTAGAGGTCATTTTCTGAAACATATTCACACAAGGCTGTAAGTTTTTAAACCAAAGCAGTTTATTACACAAAAGACAAAAGCAAAAGTAACCGAGAGGTAAAACACATTTTGAAAGATCTTAAAACACAGAAAAACAAAGTCTCATCCCATTTTCTGACACAATCCATCACAGAGTCTCAAATCCATCCCTCTGTATCATGAAATTTATCACAATATCTATGAAATTATCCCTCTTTATCAAAGCTTTATTAGATTACTTACTGTGTGGAAACAGGCTCTTCGGCCCAACAAGTCCACACCGACCCGCCGAAGCGCAACCCACCCATACCCCTACGTTTACCCCTTACCTAACACCATGGGCAATTTAGCATGGCCAATTCACCTGACCCACACATCTTTGTGACTGTGGGAGGAAACCGGAGCACCCAGAGGAAACCCACGCAGACACGGGGAGAACGTGCAAACTCCACACAGTCAGTCGCCTGAGGCAGGAACTGAACCCAGGTCTGTGGCGTTGTGAGGCAGCAGTGCTAACTACTGTGCCACCATGCCACCCATGGTTTATGTTTTACATAACTAATTATCACCCAGTTCTTTCCCATAAATTGTGAAGACCTCTTATACGAATATTCAGAAAAGTGAGAGCTTATTGTTGTTCTTTCAGCTTTCAATAACTACAGATTTCTAACCTGACATCCATTCTAAAAATTGTACAAGCTAAACTCGCTACTGAGGTAACTGTTCTTACCCTAATCTGTATGATGCTGTTTTCTTGAAAAGAAACTATATATTCTTCTAATGTCAGTCAAGAATCCACCAAGCTGCTCTTCAAGCTTCAAATCTCAAGTGTTTCTAATTTAAAAGTATCGTTTGTTTATCCTGAACCAAAAGTAAGCTAATGGCATTCAATGTTTAGCATGCCTGTTGCAAACATCCACGGTAATAGGTAGCACTACTGCCTCTCAGCGTCAGAGACCCGGGTTCAATTACCACCTCAGGCAACTGACTGTGTGGAGTTTGCACATTCTCCCTGTGTCTGCATGGGTTTCCTCCAGGTGTTCTGGTTTCCTCCCACAGTCCAAAGATGTGCGGGTCAGGTGAATTGGCCATGCTAAATTGCCCGTAGTGTTAGGTAAGGGGTAAATGTAGGGGTATGGGTGGGTTGCGCTTTGGCGGGTCAGTGTGGACTTGTTGGGCTGAAGGGCCTGTTTCCACACTGTAAGTAATCTAATCTAAAAAAGTAAAAAAAAACCTTCCTTTAACATTCCAGGGATCCCTGTTGTCTGACACATACTGAATTAGGTCACGATCGGGCCAGAAGGACTGTCTAATCTAGTTGTTTTGTAAAGCCTTTCAACAAGTAACCCTTCCATATGCCACTTTTTAAAACCGAAACACTAAAAAGTGTGACTAATATATTTAAATCACACACCTCTCATCATGCAGGGAAAACAATCCTTGTCATGTACGTAATCTTTCTGTAGTTGCAAGTGACTGAATGGTGAAAAAAAAATAAATTATTTCTTGTCAGTATCATCGGTGAAGCAAGTGTGCATGTCAAACTAAGAAGGTGCAATTTGTGTAACGTTACAATGTTGAACATTCTGCTGTATAAAGATGGAAATGTCAGGTCATCTGACTGTCAATTGTAGAAAAAGAGGTTAAAATTACTTCATGTGGTCAACAAGGCAACCATGACTAAATGCCTCTGTCTATAGCTGATTGGTAGCAAGGGATGACCCATATCATAAAAGATGAGAGTTGTTATGATTTTAACAGTTTCTGTCGGTACATTTATCTGACAACAGTACTCTCTGACCTCAAGTTGAACTCTCATATGTCTTCAACTTCTTCAATTGCCTCCAAGAAGCTCAATCTTGCTTTTTTTTAATCATGAAATGGCTTCTCTCTCTAATTCTTCATTCTCTTTAAGTTTACAACAGAATTAAACATGCTCTGACTTAGTTAGTTTTTCCAGAAGTGCTCATGCTCCTGGATGAAATAGGAGAAAACAAAATCCCTCTGGTAGTCTTCTCAATGCTTGCAAACAATATTTCTTTGTCATTCTTCCCTTCTGTGGAAACTCTATTAGTCAAGACTCCTATTTTATTTTCTCTGAGCTGCAGGCTCACCACATGCATTCTCATACTTGCACTCCTATTGTGCTGAAATCCAGACTCACCATGCAGTTTGCTGCAATCAGCTGAACTGTTAAATATGGAATGTCATAAGAAGTGACAAGTGATTGAAAAAAGCCAAAGAGTAAATCAACCTATAAAAGTAGACAATGACAACTTTAATGACAAACAGAAGATGATATATTGAAGTAAATGCTTAAAGTGGTCCCATTAATCCATCCAATTATGAACTTTGGAAATAGGAGCAGGAGTGGTATTTGTCTATAATTCAACAAAATCAGGGCTGATCTTCTACTTCGACAACATTTACCTGCACTATCCCCATATGCCTTGATAACCATTGATCTCTGTGTCAGATAGCACCTGAGGAGCAGGAGAATCGACGTTTTGGACATAAGCCCTTCATCAGGAATAAGCTCATTCTTGATGAAGGGCTTATGCCCAAAACGTTGATTTTCCCACTCCTTAGATGCTGTCTGACCTGTTGTGCTTTTCCAGCACCACACTCTCGACTCTGATCTCCAATATCTGCAGACCTCACTTTTCACTAACCATTGATCGCCACCTTGAACATAGATTATTCCACAGCTCCCTGGAATAGGGAATTCAAGCAAACATGGATAGAAGGCTGTGGCAAAGTGGTAATATCACAAGACTACTAATCTAGAGTTCCAGACAAAAGTTTTGGAGTCATGGGTTTGAATCCCATTGTGGCAGAAGATGAAGAATTACTTCAATAAAAACCTAGAATTAAACACTGCCAATTGTTGTAAATACCTACCTGGTTCACTAAATGTTCTTTAGAGAACAAAATCTGATATCCTTACCCATTCTAGCCTATATACAATCACCTATCCAAAAAAATGTTATTGATTCTTAACTATTCTCTGAAATGACCGAACTGGCCACCAGTTCAATGCCATAAGGAAAGATACATAAATGCTAACTCAACTGGTGACACCCACTTCCCCTGAATGAAATGAATTTCTACACATCTCAGTCTGATAATGCCTACCTCTTATTCTGAGATCTTGTCCCCTTATTCTACCCGACTGAGTCCTAAAAGAATTTTGAATGCTTTAATCAGATCACCTTTTATTCTTCCAAGCTCCAGAGCATACAGAGCTAGTCTTTTCAATCTCCCCACATTTGCTATGTACTTATCCACTTACTATTTGGCAAAATCACTCTGAAGCCTTTCTGCATTCTCACCCTCACAACTCAGATCTTAATCTGATCTTGTGTCATTAGCAACTGTGGAAAAATGTCGAACATAATTAACTGATCTTCATGGTAAATTACTTGGCATTGTCTGCCAATTTGAGAATAATCTTTGATTCCTAATGAATCTTGGGTTCATGTCACACGACAGATGACCCCAACAAACAAACAAACACACACACACAACACACCCCAACAGACCCATAGACACACGCAGACCCTCAATCATATGCAAGCTCTCTCTCATATGCTCACACATCCACTCCCCATACTTATACCCATACATGCACCCTCTCATAGACTTGCACCCCATTACACTCAGACACAGACACACACTCTCTCACAGACATTCACACCCCCACACGCACACACTTACTTGGTCTCCCCTGCACACGCATATAGGTTTGTGGGTGAATTTGTACTTGAGAATGACATTTTATTTAGCCCAAAACCTGCATAAACCATGTAAGATTCTGTAAATCCCACTTTTGAAATTAAGTCAGTCTGACCTAACATTGGGACACAGACAGATTTTAACTTCACACCTTCAATGCATTATCAGAGTTGAGATGACACCTATTGTTAAAAGCTACTGTGAGAATGTAACTTTAAAACAATTCTGGGATTTATGTATGAAGGAACCAAAACTAACACGATCATTCTAAAAGATGAAAGACTTAAGCTAAATTTGTTTAATATTACATTCCATGACACAGCAATCCTATTTCTATAAATTCTGTGTTTTATGCTTCTGCTTCACAACCACCTGATGAAGAAGCAGCACTTCAAAAGCTAGTGACTCCAAATAAGCCTGTTGGACTATAACCTGGTGTTGTGTGATTTTTAACTTTGTACACCCCAGTCCAACACTGGTACCTTTAAATCATGATTCCTAATTGTTTGTGACAATTGACCAATTCACAATCCATGCCAGTATATTATCCCTAATCTCACGTGCTCTAATTTTATTTACGATAGTTTTGTATGGGACCGTTTGAAAATCTTATAAACATCCAAAACACCAAATCTACTTATCTAATCTGTTAAAAATCACACAACATCAGGTTATAGTCCAATGCATTTAAATGGAGCACTAGCTTTCGGAATGCTTCTCCTTCATCAGGTGGTTGTCAACCTGATGAAGGAGCAGCACTCCAAAAGCTAGTACTTCCAATTAAGGCTGTTGGGTTATTGCCTGGTGTTGTGTGATTTTTAACTTTGTACACTCCAGTTCAACACTGGCACCTCCAAATCATATCTAATCTGTAGTTACATCCGAATACATTCCAACAGGTTTGTCAAACATGATTTCCCTTTCCAAAAACACATAGTGACTCTGCCTAATCTTTCCATCACATCCTTTCTGTTTTCATTCTTTCATGGACATGGGTATCATTGGCATTTGTTGCCTATACCTAATTATCTTTGAACTGAGGGACTTGCTTGACCATTTCAGAGGGTACATAGGAATCAAGCACTTTGTTATAGGTCTGAAGTCAGATTTGGATGACAGATTTCCTTCCCTTCAAGGACATTAGTGAACTACATGCTTTTAAGACCCAAGTCAATAGCAGTTGTCATGAGAGGAAGGGATCAGCTTTCCAATTTTAGATGTATTAGTTGGATTGAAATTCCACTGGTTGCTGTGATGAGGTTTGACCCCATGTCTTTGGAAC
Source organism: Hemiscyllium ocellatum (assembly GCF_020745735.1). Classification (NCBI taxonomy): domain Eukaryota; kingdom Metazoa; phylum Chordata; class Chondrichthyes; order Orectolobiformes; family Hemiscylliidae; genus Hemiscyllium; species Hemiscyllium ocellatum. The sequence goes on along the minus strand of NC_083406.1, from coordinate 65,330,158 downwards.
ATTAGTCTGGGTCTCTAGATTACGAATGCTGTGACATTACCACTACAACATCTGAACAATATTCCCCCGGCTCCTCCCCAACAGAACCAAATTCCACCAATAGATTTGGGAAATTTCTTGACTACTAATGTCAAACTAACTGGACTATATTCCCCATTTTTTCTGTCCGCCTTTTTTTAACTAGTGGGGTTGCATTTACTACTTTCCAAATGAGCCATTTCAGAATATCTATAATTTTGGAAAATGAACTCTAACATTTACTGTCTCAATAGTAACCTCCTTCTTAAATCTGTATCATAAGGTCCATAGTACTTGTCAACTTGCAATCCAATTGGGTTCTCCAGTCCCACTTCTGTTTTTAAACTACTACTATTTTTCATTTCCTCACTCACGCTGGACCCTTGGTTCTCTAATATTCTGAATGTTATCTTGTATGTTCCTTTGTAAATATAGAAAGAAAGTTTATTAGATTCTCTGCCTTTTCCTTATTCTCCATTATTAATTCTCTGTCAGAGGATGGAAGCATCTTTGCCTTTCATTATACTTTCCTTTTTACATGCCCATAGAAACATTTAAGGTCAAATTTTATGTTTTTAATTAGTTTACTTTTCTATTGTATTTTCTTTTTCCTTAGCAGATTCTTGAGTTTCCTTTGAATTCTAAAATGCTACCAATCCTCAGATGTAAGTACTTTTCTGTTAGCTTTAGAAGTCTCTTCCCATGATGCGACATAACATTTAAACCTGTTAGCCTTAAATAGATCAGTTTTCCAGGTGGAATGCTGTACCTCAAATTAATGTATAATTAATATATTTGTGTGAATCATGTATTAGTTTTTAAAAGAAATAGTCATTGTATGTCTATTTTTATACCAACTAACGTACTTTATGAATATACCACATACCTTTGTAGTTTCCTTTGTTTTAATTTAAGACTCCAGTTACAGATTGAATTGTAACACATTCAAACTTAACATAAAAGAAAATTAGGCATATGAGGGCCATTGTTTGTGAAAGGTTTCTTCACAACATGATTATAAATTAGCTCATTGCCATGCACAATATTGCATTTAAAATAGCCTGCTCTCTTGTTGTTTCCCCAACACGCTGTTTTGGAAATCCATTCTGCATAGATTTCAGGATTTAAGCTAACAATCCATTTGGTCTAATTTTGTTTACAACAGCTAAGGTAGATTATTCTATCCTATTTTCAAATTTTAGCTCTCGTTTGCTTCTTAGCATTGTTCACCCCATCTTATTTCCACCTTTGTCACTATAGCTTTGTAACTGAACAACAATCTTTGTGGGCAGCACGGTGACTCAGTGGTTAGCACTGCTGCCTCACAGCGCCAGAGACCCAGGTTCAATTCCCGCCTCAGGCGACTGACTGTGTGGAGTTTGCACATTCTCCTCCGGGTGCTCCGGTTTCCTCCAACAGTCCAAAGATGTGCGGGTCAGGTAAATTGGTCATGCTAAATTACCCGTAGTGTTAGGTAAGGGATAAATGTAGGGGTATGGGTGGGTTGCGCTTTGGCAGGTCGGTGTGGACTTGTAGGGCCAAAGGGCCTGTTTCCACACTGTAAGTAATCTAATCTTGAATTCTTCATTCTCTCTTGTACTGTTATTGTTTCCAACATTAGCCCATTCTCTGAAAATTTTAATGGACCAGTTTGCACTTTGTGTGTAATATTTCAATGCATAGTTGATTCTTTACCAAGCAGGAGCTTTCAAAAACATGGAAGATTTTAAATTTGTATTTCAAACTCCTCTGGTCAGTAAATTGTTAGAAGAGGATTATTATCAAAGGAGTGAAAGCAGAAGGGGATGTTTTCAGTCAGAGTGTTATTGCAGCATGAAATACTTTGAGATACATAGGTATTAACATGGCAACATTACTTCAAAAGGAAATAATAAAATATTTAAACTGAAAGAACACGAAAGGATATGTAGAAAGGCAAAGAAATTGGTAAAGAGTAGCTAGCTCCAACAGAAGAACTGGAATTTTCATATACATTGAATTATATGACCATCTTCTATTGTGTAAGATTCATTTTTGTTTTGGATGTAGGTTTGCTCGCTGAGCTAAAAGGCTCATTTCCAGACATTTTGTTATCTTACTAGGTAGTATCTTCAGTGGACCTCATGCGATGCAATGCTGAAAATTCCTGCTTTCTATTTATATGTTTGGATTTCTTTGGGTTGGTGATGTCATTTCCCGTAGTGATGTTATTTCCTGTGGTGAATTCACTTCCTGTTCCTTTTCTCAGGGGGTGGTAGATGGGGTCTAACTTGAAGTGTTTGTTGATAGAGTTCTGGTTGGAATGCCATGCTTCTAGGAATTCTGGAAATGAATGTCTGGAAATGAACCTTTCAGCTCAGTGAGCAAACCTACATCCAAAACCTCAACCTGAGCTACAAATCTTCTCAAAACTCGCTAATTCATTTTTGTGCTATTATCCATATAACTATCTAAAAAAATCATGTGAAAGACAAAGGTTAATGGTAGGTGTATTTTCCCTAGAGTAGTGGATTTCCAGACTAGGGAGCATTTTTTTATGGTGAGAATACAGACATTCAAAAAAGATGTGAGGGCAATGTTTTTACACAAACTGTGTTTCTCAAGTGGAATGAACTTCCTGAGGAAGTGGTGGCTGTGGGCACAATTACAAAATTTAAAAGACATGAATAGGAAAGGTCTGGGGGATTTGCACCAGGACCAGAAGGTGGGAATGGTTTAGTTTGTTCAACATGGACTGGTTGGATCGAAAGGTCCATTCCAGTGTTGCATGACTCTATGACTTGATGCTGAAAATGTGTTGCTGGAAAAGCGCAGCAGGTCAGGCAGCATCCAAGGAGCAGGAAATTGGACGTTTTGAGCATAAGCCCTTCATCAGGAGGGCTGATTCCTGATGAAGGGCTTATGCCTGAAATGTCGAATTTCCTGCTCCTTGGATGCTGCCTGACCTGCTGCGCTTTTCCAGCAACACATTTTCAGCTCTGATACTCCAGCATCTGCAGACCTCACTTTCTCCTCTATGACTCGATGTAAAACATTTTTAGGGAAGCCAGAAATTTTTGGGTTCTTGTCACATTTTCACAGAAAAATGGGGATAGCTTTTAAACAATGGAAAATGTATGCAATCATGTTAGTTTTTTAAGCGGTTCTTTAATAATATGTAACTGAATTGACAATGAACACATTTACTGCACATTCTTTAATGACATTTGATAATTCCACAAACAACTGTAAGCAATAAGCAATAAAAACAATCTGCCAATGTATCTCTGTATTAAAAAGATACACTCATAGTGTTGGAAAATCTTTGCAAGCATCTTTTGGTAAACAGATAAAGATATTAAAACACAAGCGCTGAGATCCTGAATACAATGCAAAACCAGACAGTTGTAATATCTATTGTGAGGAATTAAAAATTAAAAGTATTGGAGGACAGTTAAAAATCACCTTGTTCACATCAAACAAGATAAGCACTGATGTAGGGAAGCATAATGTGTTCTTTAATTTGTGAGTATTTGTTACACAGATGTAATTAAATCAATCTGGTCATGGCAACTGTTCTGTATGCTCATTTTATTAGGAAAGAATGGAGTTTATTGATTGTTTTACGTCTATTTATTTAGCGATTCCTCAGTTAGTCTTTGGAAAAACTGGAGAGATGTAAGAGAGAACATACAAATTACAAGTATACACAATTGAGATCTCAGAATGATAGTATTATTTAAGTGATGCTAATAGGGATGGGCAAGAATTTGTGAATAAAAGAGATGGATAACAAATGGGTGACACAGAAATTGTATGATTGGATCAAAAAAGCCATCACTAGGCTATAATATTGTACAAAATTGATACAGGGTAAAGTAAGTGAACTCATTAAAAAAAAGTAAAGTTCAGATCTTTTCCCCAAGTTGCTGAATCTGAAAAGGAATCAATGGCAGGCCAAATTTGAAGTATATAAGTCCAATACAGTTCTTTAATCTTTTATTCCCTTCAGAAATATAACTTTCTTGGTGGCTCACCTTGTGCCAGTCTTTCTTCTTTTTGAAATCTTCCCAATATATGTTCTTACAAAGAAAGTGGACAAAATGTCACACAATGCTTCATACAGTAAAAGCATTATTTTCCTTTGATGCTTTACAATATTCTATTTCTCTTGTAGATCGTATTAAGTTATATTCTACCTCAAATATCACAACATCAATCCATAGCTTGTGTCATCTGAAATCAGATATTGTACTTGCAATTCTTTCTGAAGGTCACTAATAAATGTTAATATCATTTGTCCCAACACCAATTCCCTATGGAGTACAGTGGTCAAGGAAAAAGTTTGTTGTCATTGATAAGAAACTTACTTTCTTTCACCTCATAACAATACATTAAATTCAACAAATTGCCATTAATTATTAAACTCGCACGACAATTATAAAAAATAGCTTTTGGTATCCAACTTCGACCTCTCATTATGTAGAACAATGATTATACTTCAAACGAGCAGTTTTGGATATAAAGTGCTTTGAGATGCCCTTAGTAGAATGATCAACAGTATTCAAATATTCAATGTACACGAATCATTGGGTAGCATTAGAGTAGCTTGGTCTTTGCTCTTTGCTCTTAAATACAACTGGACACTGATTTACATAGTTTGCAGCCTGCAGCTCCAGCCATATTAGGTATTGTTTCCTCATCTTTTGGAACAAAATTACCACCCCCACTGCACAATTTTCTGAAATTCTTCTACCTGGATAATTCCAGATACATTGAAGCCAATTTTTCTTTTATGGAGTCTACAATAAATTTTGTTTGGAAAATTAGGACTTTTCTGAAATAAGAAAATACATGCTTCTTGAGAGGAACCTTGATTATCCGGCATTTGATTATTTGAATATTGGATTATCCGGCAAGATCGCGAGGTCCTGATGCTCAGCTAAACTATGTTATCCAGTATTCGATTATCCAGAATTCGATTAACTGAGCGAAATACTCCCCACCAGTGTGTTTTGAATAATCAAGGTAGCTTTATAAATGAGGCGAGTTAGAAATATCAGCGAGGCACAGAAAGATTTGAGATTTCAGGTAGATTCTTGAAGATTGGCATCATTATCCTTACTTCGATTTTATTCTCAAATTGCATTAAGTCACACGCTGCTCCTCTTACATACAGGTTACTGGACGTAATGTATTTTCGTCACCCAGACAAATACATAATTAACTAATTTCTTTGTAATGTACTTATATCAACTGGACAACAACCCCCCTTTTCTGGGAAAAACCTTCTCGTGGATTCTGAAGAATAGAAATAAAGAAGATGACTAGAGTAAACCAAACAACAACCTCAGACACTATGCCTGCAGAGAGAACTAAAATCAGCAAGTTACTGTGCAGTCACTCTGTTCCCCTAGAAATTGCGGCAATCGATGTACCTTTGTGAGAGATTCAGCATTGAAACACAAGGAAGAGTATGTTATATATGGAAAAAAATCCAATAAACTTGTCAGAAAAAAGTTGGAGTTTGTCCATTCAAGTGCAACTAGTTTTCTTTTAAACTGGCAAGATTTATTATTGTTAAACTTGTAAAATTAACTTTTACTAATGGAGAGGTGCACTTCTTCAGATTTTTGTTTTTACAAGTTCTTTCTAGATATGTGGGCTTGGTTGACTAGGCTTTGATTGTCTTTCTCTCATTCTCTCATTATTTAAAAACGATTAGACTTTAAAAGACCTTCCTTGGCTGTGAGCTGATGCAGTCTTTGAGATATAGCTATGATCTGGAGGTGACGGAGTTGGACTGGGGCGTACAAAGTCAAAGTCACACGACACCAGGTTATAGTCCAATAGGTTTCAAATAAGCCCAGTGTCATGTGATTTTTGTCTCTGAGATGTCGGTCCAGCCACAGTGATGTTAAGAAGGGAATTCCAGAATTTTGCCGTACAGTATGAAGGAACTGTGATATAAATCCATGTAAAAATTGTAATTGGCTTGGAGGGTAACTTTCTTTGAGGATAGTGTTCCCATGCAACTACTGTCTTTGCCTCCTAAATGATAGAGGTTATGTTTATGAAAGGTGATGTTGAAGTATACTGCATGAATTGAAATATATCTTGTCCATGTTAGTCCCTGCTGCTGTTGTGCATTGGTGATCGAGGAAGTAAATTCTTTGGATGGTGAATGGGATACTCATGAAACAAGCTTTGAGTGCTGCAGAGACCCCATCTATCCAGGCAAATAGAGATTCTCAAATTATGCCTTGTAGATGATGGACAGGCATTAGAGAGGCAGGTTATAAACTATTCACCATTTAATTCCTATCCTCTGACTTGAAGTTCTACTTTTGGTTCCTGGTCAATGGTAACCTATAGGATGCGGATATTGTAGAATGCCACAATAGCAATGCCAATGGGTGTGAAGGGGAAATTATTAGATTGTCTTGTTAGAGATGGTAATTGCCTGGCATTTGTGTGGCCCAAATGTTTATAAGAATCATATGATCCCTACAATGTGGAAACTAGCCACTTGGCCTGTTCAGTCCACATCAATTCTCCAAAGCACATCCCACCCAATCTCTGTAACTCTCCATTATCCATGCTAAACCACCTAGCTTGCAATCGCTGGACACTATGGGCTATTTAGCATGGCCAATCCACCTAACCTGCACATTTTTGGACTGTGGGAGGAAACTAGAGCACCTGGAGGAAACCCACACAGAGAGGGAGAATGTGCAAACTTCACACAGACAGTCACCTTCGGGTGGAATCATACCCAGGCTCTGGTACTGTGAGGCTAACCACTGTGCCATCATGCTGCCCCTTATAATGTTATTTTTCACTCTTCAGACCAAGTTTGCATGTTATCCAGGTCTTGCTGTCCATAGGTATATGTTGCTTTTGTATCCAGAGTGCTGTGAGTGATGCTGAAAACTGCTGAAGAATGCACAACAATCTCCATTTTGACCGTATAAGAGAGGGAAGGTCATTAATGAAGCAGTTGAAAATGTTTGGGTTTCGGACAGTACCTGATGAACTGGGAAATTGTCTGACACAGTGAGGGTATCCCTACCTCTGAGTCAGGAGACCTGGGTTCACGTCCCACCTGCTCCAAGGATGTGCAATACTATCACTAAATTGAGTTGAATAGTAAAATATCTACCCTGAGGAAGTCCTGCAGAGATACCGTAGGACTAGGAATAATTAGCCACCTTGAATTATGCTATCTATGGCATCACCAACATTTATTACCCTTGAGGTGGTGGTGAAAAACGTGTGTAAAATCTGAGTGCCTTACTAAGCAAGTAGGCATTTAAAATTAGTCCGTTACATTGCTGCACATCTGGAGTCACAAATAAGCAAGACTGGTTGAGGAGCTCAATATCTTTTCTTTAAATACATGATTAAACCAGTTTGTTTAATTTAATCACTATAATGTATCAGTAATACCAAACATGTCTTACAAGCCTTTTTGACAGAAGTCAGGTATTTTCAATTCACTGAAATCAAATGCTCAAACTATTCTGGTAGGGTTTGAACTCTGTCTCCAAATAAATATCCAGCACAGGATAAGATACTGGGCTTATAACAATTTCACAAACCAAAAGAATGAAGTGAAAAGGAAGATGTGGAACACAACTAACATTTATTGCTTGAAGTATAGTAGTGAATATTTGAAAAATACATTGTAATAAACAATTCCCAAACAAAATCATGTAGTCCACAATCACTGGAAAGAGACTTCATGTCAACTCTTTTCGACGTGGTGCTACAATGTTGCAGCTTTCCATTTAATCTTGACTAGATAACTTACTCAGAGTAACAGCCTCTTGATATTCAAAGTTTATGATCTCTCTGTGCACTCTTAACCCCTCTTCCTCAAAGTGCGCCATCTGAGAGCTGGTTTTCTGCTGCTGTGAACTTGCATTCATCTGGGATTACATTGCTGCTAAAATGTATTTTATACACCACGGTGATCACAGCTGGATGCCCTCTCAGCATTTAGACTCAAGTCTGCAAGCTGTACATCATTTAAGTGCTAAGCTACCTCATGGAAATAGAGTTGTAAAAATAGACAACTTTCTTAATTTTGTCATGCATGAAAACTTGACTTATAAGAGTCGAGTGTGGAACATAAGGTCTCATTCACCTGATTTCACAACTAAATTAAGGATGCATTTTGACCTAGCAAAAAAAACCAAGAACATTTCAACTCAATTTAAGCAGGAAGATTTCACAAAAATAAACAAATTTTATGTGAAATTGAAAATTTGACTGCTAGCTATCAAATTAACAAAAGGAATAAAACCTAATCATTTAAAAGGGGTTAATAGAAAGTTAAATGTTTATATCCATTGGTAATAATTTGGTCTTAAAGAAAAAATTATATTTCCTACCAGTGAAATCCCTTATCTTTCTCATTCCAGCTCAAACAGAACAAGAAATATTCAAGTTAATAATGTCATGGCCCCAATATCTGAAAAGGTTTTGCTTACAGTTTTGATAAAAATGACAAGCATTCTGCAAACAGTTGCTTTTTGCAATCCCTGCTTGATTATGTCCCAAATTGAAGATACATTGGACTGATCGTTATTTTTTGGCTGTCAAGTCTTTGGAGAGTTTCTTGTCACAAAGATGAGTGAGATTTCTTTCAGTTCCTGACCAAAATCATCTCATTAAACACTTACTCTGCTCTTATGGCATCCCTGTCAGTGAATTCTATTCCCATTTTACCATATGTCATTCCCAGGACAACTTGCCACTCACTGGATATCTGCCAAAAGATCAGTGTCCCGTGGGCCAATGCCCTCTTTAAAAAGTCACTGTATACCCAGCCAAGTGTTAGTAATCCACCCATACCTCTCACTGGCAATGAGACTGGGAATTTGTTGAAGATGATAGCATCATAGAAAGACAAGCAATCCACAATTCCAAATGTGAGCTTTCAACTACAGACATCAAAACCAAACACAAACAAAATCAATAGAGGCATCAGCTTGCCCTCGCAATGCAAACTAAATGATCGCATTAGGACTAACGACTATTATCCTCTCCACGATTGTCCATTGCACCATACTAGAACTTGGTGTCAATCAGGTTCAATCTGGCTTGCATCACTCAATGCAGTTAAGGTCTGCATTGCACAGAGAGAATCAACCTCTCTCCAAAATGAACATCCTCCTCCTTGGAAGACTGCTCCTGTTCCCCTGGCTCCTCAGTATCCATCATGTCGCCTCTCTGCCTGCTCCAGTTGTGCAGCATGCCAAAATGACGCACCATATTCGGTCTAGACTACATTGTAAGGCTTAACTGTAGCAGGTGCACAAACTTGGCGAAGGTGCCGCACTGGCCAAGTGACTAATAGGTAACATCCCCGATGCAAGTGAATTATTCAACTTAACCATTGTGTTCACTAGAGCCATCATCATACTGACATGACATAATGCTGTGATGTTTGCACTTTACCAGAGCGGCGAGGAGAGAAGGAGCGGTGAAGTGAGGGCTGCCGGGAAGGGTGAGTTTTCCCGCATTAAAAGGGACTTACCTCAGGAGTCAAGCGGTACGAGGGAGGAGCAAAGGACTTCTGGGAAGTCATATATTTGTGTGGTTGCATTACCCAAAACACTACTCAGGTAGTGTCTCCTCCTCTCACCAAAGAAAAGGTTCTGTGCGCCAGATTGGTAAGGTAACGAGTTTATGTTTTATTCCTTATTTTTTCAACAGTCTCTTTGGGAATTTAGAATAGTGGGAATGGAGGTGATGGCAGTTGGATGTTCCTCCTGCAGAATGTGGGAGGTAAGGGTCACCACTAGTGTCCCTGCTGACTACATCTGCGGGAAGTACACCAACTCCAGCTCCTCGAAAACCACGTTCACGAACTGGAGCTGGAGCTGGATGAATTTCAAATCATCTGGGAGGCAGAGGGGGTTATTGAGAGGAGTTACAAGGAGGTAGTCACTCCTGAGGTACAAGAAAAAGGCAGATGGGTTACAATCAGGGGACGGAAAGGGAACCGGTAGGCAGTGCAGGGATCTCCTGTGGTCATTCCCCTCAACAATAAGTATACCCTTTTGGATACTGTTGGGGGGGGAACGAGTTACCAGGAGAAAGCAGTGGGGCACAGGGCTCTGGCACAGAGTCTTTCCCTGCTGCTCAGAAGGGAAGGGGGAAGAGGAGCAGAGCAGTAGTCATTGGGGACTCCATAGTTAGGGGGACAGATAGGAGGTTCTGTGGGGACGGGAGAGACTCACGGTTGGTGTGTTGCCTCCCAGGTACCAGGATTCGTGATGTCTCTGATTGTGTTTTGGGGATCCTTAAGGGGAGGGGGAAATGCCCCAAGTCGTGGTCCACATAGGCACCAATGACACAGGTAGGAAGAGAGATGGGGATTTAAAGCAGAAATTCAGGGAGCTAGGATGGAAGCTTAGAGCTAGGACGAACAGAGTTGTTGTCTCTGGTTTGTTGCCCATGCCATGTGCTAGTGAGGCAAGGAATAGGGAGAGAGAGAAGTTGAACACGTGGCTACAGGGATGGTGTAGGAGAGAATGTTTTGGATTCTTGGATAATTGGGGCTCTTTCTGGGGTAGGTGGGACCTCTACAAGCAGGATGGTCTTCATTCGAACCAGAGGGGTACCAATATCCTGGGGGAAATTCACTAAGGCTATTGAGGTGGGTTTAAATTAATCCAGCAGGGGATTGGACCCAAAATTATAATTCGAGTACAGAAAAGGTTGAGGGTAGGGAGGTCCGAAATCAAGTTTCAGGGACGCAAGATGGCACCGGCAAGTAAGAAATTGGTTTGAAGTGTGTCTACTTCAATGCCAGGAATCTCCAGAATAAGGTGGGTGAACTTGCACATGGGTTGGTACCTGGGACTTCGACGCTGTGGCCATTTTGGAGACACGGATATAGCAGGGACAGGAATAGTTGTTGCAGGTTCCAGGATTTAGATGTTTCAGTAAGAACAGAGAATAATGTAAAAGAGGGGGTGTCGCATTGTTGGTCAAGGACAGTATTACAGTTGCAGAAAGGATGTTTGGGGACTCATCAACTGAGGTAGTATAGGCTGAGGTTAGAAACAGGAAAGGAGAGGTCACCCTGTTGGGATTTTTCTATAGGCGTCCGAATAGTTCCAGAGATGTAGAGGAAAGGATAGCAAAGATGATTCTCAATAGGAGTGAGAGAGATAGGGTAGTTGTCATGGGGGAACTTCAACTTTCCAAATATTGACTGAGAACACTATAGTATGAGTACTATAGATGAGTCAGTTTTTGTCCAGTGTGTGCAGGAGGGCTTCCTGACACAGTATGTAGACAGGCCAACAAGGGGTGAAGCCACATTAGATTTGGTACTGGGTAATGAGCCCGGCCAGGTGTTAGACTCGGAAGTAAGTGAGCACTTTGGCGATACCAATTACAATTCTGTTATGTTTACTTTAGTGATAGAAAGGGATAGGTGTATACCACTGGGCAAGCGTTACAACTGGGGGAAAGGTAATTACAATGCGATTAGGCAAGATTTAGGAAACATAGGATGGGGAAGGAAACTGCAGGGGATGGGCACATTAGAAATGTGGAGCTTATTCACTCCACTGGATTCCTCATCAATGATTAGCTGATAGATTCCCAGCACTTTATTCAGTTCAGATCACTGTCAAGCAACCCCTTGACATGACGACCAAATCTCTGACCACTATGTTTGCAGCTTTTCAAATTATGATAAACAATTCCCCTGACTGCTGTTGTGGGGTCTACAGACTCACTGTGCTGTAGATCGAAAGATACCTGACCTTGAGTGACCTAAACACACAACTGATTGTGGTCAACCCCTGAACTGTGCCAGTGACTGATATACTGGTATCTCCTGACAAACAGTGACTCCCCTTTGACTGGACTAGCCCCACCCAGTTTCTGACATGACCATTTGTTTGGATAAATATGTGCTATGTTTACCACACAGGCAGCATCCACATGATGTCAGTGGCCTGTAAGTGGACCAATGAGGTGCCATGATGATACTAATGGATTGGAAAATGTCAGGTGCCAACATGTATGGATGAGGAGTGCATGCAGCTGGCAGCCATGGATTAAGCTTTACGATGCTGTCTGGTGAAGCAAGCTGAAGGCTCTTCACAGTGAGCTGATGTTCTGGGTGGAATATTTACACAGCATCATTTTACATTTCATGTCAAACACAACTTTTCTGAGTATAAGCTCATTTGAAGTGAGAGTCAGATTGTACTGGAGGGTACAATTCATGCTGCACAAAGTTAATCAACTAAAGAGACTCTCCAACAATTATTTAGAAGGATAGACTCATAAATGGGTGTGCAGTTATTTCTGCTTACCCTCTTCACACAATACAATTACTGCCATAACCATGGGTTTGGTTAATAAAATGCTTTCAACATGACAGCAGGAGCTATCTCCAGATGAGAAAGATTTCTCAGAGCATGAGAAGGCCAAAAATGCAAATGATTCTGTCATGGAAGTCAGGAGCTATCAGATCTGTGCAATGATTGCACAAATGTTATACATTTCCATGATTATCATGCCTAATATCGATTGTCTTCTTGGTGTATAGACCTACCTCTACCACCTTCCCTTGCTGAGTTAACTTTAAATGTGTGAGCTCAAAGCTTTGCCTGACCTTTGTAACATAAGCTTAACCAAGTAGTAAAGATATCTTGGGGAAAATGAGCATCCTTGTGATAGCCTACTTTGCTCAACTATTCTGATTTCAGACCATCTTTGAAATACTTTGAACGCAATTGTACCAGTCTCATTTGTAGCGGCTAATATTGTACAAAAGTTTGGTTTGGCCACAACTAGAATACTATGTGCAGTTCTGGAATCCACATTATAGGACGGATATGATAGCACTGGAGACGGTGCAGAGAAGATTTATCAGGATATTACCTGAACTGGTGAGTTTCAGTTATGAGAAGAGATTTGAAGGACTGGGGTTGTTTTCTTTAGGGCATAACAAATTGAGAAGGGTCATGATTGAGATGTATAAAATTATAAGGGGACGAGACAGAGTGGTGTGGTGGCTCAGTGGTTAGCACTGCTGCCTAGCAGCTTTGGGGACTTGGGTTCAATTCCAGCCCTGGGTGAGATCTGTGAGGAGTTTGCACATTCTCCCTGTGTCTGTGTGGGTTTCCTCTGGTTTCCTGAAGAAGGGCTTATGCCTGAAACATCAAATCTCCTGTTCCTTGGATGCTGCCTGACCTGCTGTGCTTTTCCAGCAACACATTTTCAGCTCTGATCTGCAGACCTCACTTTTTCCTCTCACAGTCCAAAGACGTGTACATTAGGTGTTTATGCTAAATTTCCCATAGTGTCCAGGGATGTAGGTTAGGTGATTAGAACATAGAAAAGTATAGCAGAGAACAAGCCCTTTGGCCCACAATGTTGTGCCGAGATTTAATCCTAATGTAAAATATAGTAACAACCTACAAACCCCCCAACTCACTGCTATCCATGTGCATGTCCAGCAGTCATTTAAATGTCCCCAATGACTCTGCTTCCACCACCACCGCTAGTAATGCATTCCATATATTCACAACTCTCTGTCTAAAAAACCTACCTCTGACATCTCCTTTATACCTTCCTCTTAATATCTTCAAACTATGACTCCTCTTACCAGTCAATCCTGCCCTGGGGAAATGTCTCTGGCTATTGACTCTATTCCTCTCATTATTTTGCACACCTCTATCAGGTCTCCTCTCTTCCTCCTCTCCAGAAAGAAAAGTCTGAGCATGAGGTATGCAAGATTAGAGGCAAGGGAGTTGGGTATGGGTGAGATACTTGTTGGAGGGTCAGTATGGGTTTATGGCCAGCTTCCATAGTGTAGGGATTCTATGACAGAGTGGACAGGAAGAAACTTTTCCCTTTGGTAGAGAGATCAATGACCAGAGAGCTGAAGGTAAATGGGCTGAAGGTTTAGAGGAGGTGTGAGGAAAATCTCAGAGGGTGGTGAGAAACTGGAACGCATTGCCTGCAGAGTGGGAGAGGCAGAAACCTTTATAGTATTTAGTTGTGCACTTGGTATGCCAAAGTATACAAAGCTACAGGCCATATGTTGGATAATGGAATTAGAATAGTTAGGCAGTTATTTTTGACTGGTGCAAATGCAGTGGGCTGCAGGCCCTTTTGCTGTGCTGTATGATGACTTTATGATCCTCTGAGAGTGAATGGGGTCAATATCCTCTCAGAAGCTTGGGGAGAGGGATATTTGTACCAGCATTTGATACCTTGTTCCACAGAATGACAACCACTGAAGTAACCTTTTACGAAAACATTCAATGAAGGATGCACAAATTTGCAGCACATCTCATTCCAGAATACCATACCTCTATTCATCTGTCACCATCTCAGTGAGAAAAATGTGGGCAAATCATGATTACTATATCTGATACAATGACAAGCCTCAACAAGTTTCAATAATTATTAATGAATATGGAAAACTAATTATATTGTCTGCATTTTAACAAGATACTCAGTTCTGTCTAAGTCTGGAGGTAAACTTGCAGGAAGGCATTGCCAACCCATGGGGCTGCTCTCTTCCATGGTCATTCATCCTGGCATTGACACACAGCCATCCCTTTTGAACAGAGGTTTCCTTAACAAGTCACCTGCATATACAACTGATGGAGGTTTCACCAATAAACAGCTTCCTCCACTACAATATATACTGATGCATGTGTCTGGTATTCAAAATTTTAATTATGATTGCATGGAAAAGGAAGAAAAGAGAGAAAGCAGAATAGTACTTGTCCAAGGAAGTACCTGACAGGCTTAATTGAAATCACAAGGTAAGCTCTGCCTATCAGGATATGAAGGATTGCTCTTGGAAAAAGCTAACCAATCTTGAACCAGTATCTAACCAGTACATTCCAACTGTAAGTGTGAAGTCAATGTAGCTGACACTAATATGTGCTTAGTCTTAAGTTTCATCCTATCATTTATTGAAGATATAATGTAAATGATTATTAAATATTATATAATTAACTTTTACTGTTCAACAAATTCGAGCCAATGTTCTAATGAAGGGTTTGGGTAGCCATCCTTTCCCGCATGATATCAGAAACTTGGATTGATGCCAATAAGGTAGATTTGTGGTAACAAATCCACCCAAGGAATTCAGATAGTTCCAGTCAACATAATCCGTGAGACTGTTTTCATTAGCTACCATCTTGGCTTTTGCCTTTGAATGTGTGTCAACTTAATTTGGGCAGATGACGTCCAACCACTTCCATCAGATTTGTCCACACCATGCATAATGTCCACAGCGGGCAATGCCCTGTTTGCCTTCCGTTTGGAGATTCAATCTTCAATCTCACTGTGGGGAGATCAAACTCAACTAATACCCTCTCCCTTTCCTAGCCTCTTTCTGGTCAATGTCCTCTGCCTTCACACTCTCTATCTCTCTCTTGCACTCTCTATCTTTCAAGCAGTCTCACAGCATCCAAACCAGAATTGGATGCAACCATTGAGATGTACTCCCCCCAGATTATAGAGAAGGTTAGTACGATGTGTCTCCTTTCAGTGCAAGGAATTGAAAGGGAGTTTGCCTGTCGGAGCCTCATTGGACACTCAGATCAACTGGACTGAGTCTGAACTCGATGGCGTTTAGACAGATTCACTGAAATTTACAGAATACTCAGTGGCTTGAATAGAGTGGACATGAAAATGTTACCAGTCATAGGAGGGACAGATTTTTATTAAGCAAGAACATGAAAGGATAGGGCGAGAGACAGGCCTCTGCAATTAGGCCACACGTCAGCCATGACCTTACTAAGCAGGATAGTTCTGTTCCTATGTTCCAATGACTAGGACCCGAGGGTACAATGAAAGGACGGCTCTTTAGAACTGAGATGAAGAGGAATTTCTTCAGCTAGAGTGTGATGATTCTGTGGGATTCATTGCCATGGTGGGATGTCGAGGCCAAGTCATTTAGTCTATTTAAGACAGAGGCAGATTGGCTTCCGATTGGGAAGGGGATCAAGGGTTAATGAGGGAAGGAAGGGATGGTAAGGTGACAAGGATGTCAAACTTTTTGTCAAGCGGAAGAAGGAATACTTGACGTTATGGAAACAAGGATCAGACAGGACTTCAGAGGGTTGCATGGTAGCCAGGAAGAAACTGAAGAATGGACTTAGGAGAGTTAGAAGAGGGCATGAAAAAGCTTTAGTGGGTGGCATTATGGAAATCTCCGATGCATTCCATATTTATGTGAGGAACAAGAGGATGGCCAGAGTGAGGGTAGGGCTGATTAGGGATAGTGGAGGCAACTTGCACCTGGAATCGAAGTAGGGGAAGTCCTAAATGAACACTTTGGTTCAGTATTCATTACTGAGAGGGACCTTGACATTTCTGAAGGAGACATGGAACAGACTGATATGCTCGAACAGGTTGATGTTAGGAAGAAGGATATGCTGAAAGTTTTGCAAAAAAAAGATAAATCGCCTACGCCAGATGGAATATACCCTAGATTACTACAGAAAGTGAGGGAAGAGATTGTTGTGCCTTTGGTGATGATCTTTGCATTCTCACTGTTCACTGTAGTAGTCCCAGATGATTGGACTATGGCAAATGTTATTCCCTTGTTCAAGAAAGGGAATAGGGATAATCCTGGGAATTACAGACCATTCACTCTCACATCAGTGGTGGGCAAATTGTTGGAGAGGATTCTGACAGACAGGCTTGATGATTGCTTGGAAAACCATAGTTTGATTAGAGATAGTCAGCATGGTGTTGTGAGGGGGCGATCATGTTTTACAAACCTTATTGAATTCTTTGAGGATGTGACAAAACATGTTGATGAAAGTAGAGCAGTAGATGTGGTGTACATGGATTTTAGCAAGGTGTTTGATAAGGTTCCCTAGGGTATGCTCATTCAGAAAGTAAGGAGGCATTGGATACAGAAAATTTGGCTATCTGGATATAGAATTGGCTAGCTCATAGAAGACAGACTTTACAGCTGTACTTAGGAGGATATTCCTGGAAATACATCCTTGGAAGTTATTTGGGTGGAACTGAGAACTAAGAAAGGGATGATCACCTTATTAGATTGTAGTATAGTCCCCCTAATAATCAGCAAGAAATTGAGAAACAAATTTGTAAGGCGATTTCAGTTACCTTTAAGAATAATAGGGTGGTTATGGTAAGGAGTTTCAACTTTCCAAACATAGACTGGGTCTGGCATAGTGTTAAGGTTTTAGATAGAGAGGAATTTGTTAAGTGTATACAAGAAAATTTTCTGATTTGGTATGTGGATACACTGACTAGAGAAGGTGCAAAACTTGACCTACACTTTGGAAATAAGACAGGGCAAGTGACTGAGGTGTCAGTGGGGGAGCATTTTGGGGCCAGCAACCATAATTCTATTACTTTTAAAAAAGCGATAGAAAAAGATAGACCAGATCTAAGAGTTGAAGTTCTAAATTGGAGGAAGGCCAATTTTGATGATATGCGGCAAGAACTTTCGAAAGCTGATTGGGGACAGATGTTCGCAGTAAAGGAATGGCTGGAAAATGGGAAGATTTCTTCAGAAATGAGATAACAAGAATC